>NC_139406.1:77851416-78153916 GCF_905368555.1 Meleagris gallopavo | reverse complement strand
AAGCCTAGCTGCCTCAGACTGTCTGCATAGGGAAGTACTCCAACCCTCTCCATGGGTCTAGATCTTTCTTGTGCTGGGGGCCCCAGGCCTAGATGCAGTACTCCAGATGAGGCCTCATGTGGGTAGAGTACAACAATCATTTTCCTTGCCCTGCTGTCTACTTCTCTTTTGATGTAGCTCAGCATAAAGCTGGCCTTACAGGCTGAAAAACAGTCTCATGCCAAGCTTTTCATCAGTCAGAACTCACAAGTTCTTTTCCACAGGGCAGGTCTCAATGAATCCTTCTCCTAATCTGTACTTACATCTGGGATTTCCCTGATTCGTGTGCAACACCTTGACCTTGATCTTGTTGAATCTCATTAGATTTATACAGGTCCACTTTTAAAGCTTGTGTACATCCCTTAGCATGGCATCCCTTCCTTCCTTTGTATCAACTTTACCACTCAGCTTAGTGCCATCAGAAAACTTGCTGAGGGTACTCTCGATCGCACTACCTAGGTAGATCATGGAATTGTAGAATGGCCTGGGTTGAAAAGGACATCAAAGATCATCTAACTTCAACCCCCCTGCCATGGGCACAGTCAACAAAATATATATGAACATCTTGTCACTGCTACTCAATCAAGGCATGTTTAATCAGTATTATAACTGATGTACACATAATTCGTAATTAGACTGTGTATACAGAATGTGCATACACCCATACAAATAGGGTATTTTCTTATCCACTTGAAATACTATATACACCTTTTCATGACCTCTAGTTTTTCAATGAAATATAAATGTTAGTATTGGCCAAGGGTCTGTTGAAAGTTATGACTATGTTCTAGATCTGATTGTTGTCTGTAATTGATAAATCTGTATTGTGATCAAGGCCATATCAGAATACTAGAGAATTTGGAAGTGGGCTAATCTCACCACAGGTGTGATTTGAGCAGCATACTGGGCCCTTATCACAGTTTTATTTAATCTTGATGTTCCCAATATCAGAATGGATGTAAGATTTTAAAACTAGCTACCACCTTTTGAGGTTATTAATAAACAGTTAACTTCCTTGCAAGTTTTGTGCCTTTTTATTGGCATTCAGAAAGAACCAGCATTTCCTAATGCAAAACATGACAGCAACTGGAGTGTATATATGTGTTGAAAGATTCAGTTGTCAGCAACTAGAGGAGTACATAGATCATAGGACTTGCAGGTCTGGATGACAGCATTAGAAGGGAACAGGGTATATGTGGAAGTAAAGAGATCTAATGTCAGCAAATGGAATTCCCTGGGAATGATTATACTTCTCCAGTTAATTTAATCCTGTGTGCAAATATACATATATTTAATTTGCTAGCAAACATCAAAGGCAACTAACTGAGGAGTAGGATACCTGTATCTGGAAAGATGCAAAATTCTGAGTCAGTTGACAGAATTTTGCTCATTGTTTCTGGGCATGGATATAAGCATATTGAGAATCCATATTGATATTTAAGGAACCTGTGATCATGTAAGTGTTTCTGAGACAAGTGTATAATGTATACGTCATGCACCAAGCTGTACCAGCTGAAAAGTAAGAGATGTGCATACTTCGTAAGGAAGTCCAGGGTTCAACAGAAGAGTTTTAAAATGTGCCAGAAGTATATGACAATTCACACTGGAAGAAAGCAAACCTCAACCATATCTATGACAAAGATAAGGATTCAGGGAACTACAGGCTAGTAAGTCTGTGAAATCTACCTCAGTTCCTGTGTAGGTGATGGAACAATACTCAACACCATACTAAGGACAAGAAGAAAACTGAGTAGACAGCATGGATTTACACAGGGGAAATCATGCCTGAACAATTTGGTAGCCTTCTATAATGACATGAATGGCTTTATGATGAAATGAAAACAGTGGATATTGTTTATTTTGAATTTGGCAAGGCTTTCAACACTGTCTCCTATAATATTTTCATAGACAAGTGGACACTGAGGTGGAACTGGCTGAACTGCTGTTTGCATGGGGTTGTGTTCAGTAGCATAAAGTCTAACTGGAGGCCAGTCAGTACTCCTAGATCTGAGACTGCTTAGCCTGGAGAAGAGGAATCATGTGCATAAATAGCTGATGGAAGGGAGTAAAAATAAAGGCAAAGCCAGACCTTTGAAGGAGGAACACAAGACATGAAACAATGGACACAAATAGAGATATAGGAAATTATACTCAAGCATAAGTTTCTTTGTTTTTCTTTGTCTTTTCCCTTTTTTTAAACTGCTTCAGTGGTCTAACTCTGGAACAGGTTGTCTGGGATAGGCTGTGAAGTGTCTGTCCTTGGAAATATTCAAAACCCATTGGGTACAGCCTTGAGCAGTGTGCTGTATTAAATGCATTAGACAAGATGATCCACAAATACATTAATCATTCTGTGATTCTGTTGTTTATTTATTTATTTATTTTTTGCTCTGGAACAAATATTAGTCTGTGAAATATGAGCAAGAATCTTCCCCTTTGCTTTGGGTGCAGTAAAAGTAAATCTATGCTTAAAGGACAGGTTAGTATTAGATCACATGATAAAAAGTTATATATAATCAGTTAAGTAAACTGATAATTCAAAAAAGAACATCTACTTAAAATACATTGAGGATTGTTCTTCCTTGTATTTCTGGTGATGTACATTTCTAGGACTAAGACTGAGCAATTCTTAAATTGTTTATTAGAATAGGAGTAAATATTTGATGTACACTATTTTTAAGCTTAATAGAGCGATCAACACCAACAGGATGCAGCTTTTTTCAGGCCACACATGCAAAAACAAATACTCCAACTATTTTAATATTACATATTGGTGTCAAATATTAACTAAATTATTGCCAAGAAAGAGTTACTGAATTTTAAATGAATTATGAGTCATTGAAACTGCTCTGTTTATTTGTACATTTGTGTTTGAACCAGGGTTTAAAAAGAAATTTCTAGTATTAAGCTGAGACAGAAAAAATAAAATGTCACTGGCTTAAGTTCTTCCTACAATTTCTGTTAAGCCTTGTTGACTTTTTCACGTCGACATAGAAGTCCTGTACATATAGATATTCAGTAGATTGAATCTTGTGTGTTGAATTTAGAAGATGAGATTTAGAAGAAAATTTGAATTCACACTTTCTAACATATATGCCACTTAATGTGAGTTGTTAAGCTTGATATTCTTCAACTAAAAAAACCCATGGGGATAAAATATTCATTATATACTTGCCTCATTATATGCTTTTAGAGAGAAGCCTGAATAGTTGATAAATGTAAAGGCTAATGTTGTGAGTGATGCAAAATCAAGATGTAAAAAGATGTTAAATCTTAAAAGCTAACCACCAGAATCGCATGGCTGCCCATAGTCATGTAGTCATTCAGGTCATCAGAAATAGACCAATGTTGCCTCTGGTGAAACATTTATCATTCTTTTTGAAACAAGTTTTTACTATTACTCATTCTGCCTGTAAATGAAAACAGTTTCTGCAGAGACTTAAATATACATGATGAACTTATTTCAGTGATTTTAGTAGCCCAACAATACTGAGCTATTCTTCACATTTTAATGAAAATCAGATTCTGATCTTTCTATGAATGATATATATATATATATGATCCTGACAATAATTATCCAGAATATCAGGTTCACAAGACATCTTCTTAAAAACATAGTCTTTGAAAAACTGTGCTACTGGCTCTATCCTTTCTATTGGTTTCCTTTTTATTGGTTATATTTAGGCTCCCCACGGAAATGGTTGAGTCACCATCCTTGAGTTTGTTTAAAATCCATTTGGATGTGGTGCTCAGGGACATGATTTAGCAGAGGGTTGTTAGTTAGGGGAGTTTGGTAAGGTCATGGTTGGAGTCGATGATCTTGAAGCTCTTTTCCAACCTGAGTGATTCTATGATTCTATGATTCTAAACACACTGTAATCCATCAGATCTTTATTGTAAATTTTCAGTGCTAAGTGGCACTAATTGCAAAGGCTTCAGAAAGCAAACAAGAAAATGAATTCTGAGATTAAAAATGGAATATGCTATTTTGTTGACCAAAAATACGATGCAGTATATTGCCATATAATACATTGTTATCAGTTATGTTGATGTTAAAACTCACAGAGTAAAATACTTAGAAATAAAAAACAGGTCACTTAAACACTGTTATTAAAAGTTTTCTCTCCCAGATTCTCATACCTATTCTGTGTTACATTCATTCACCCTTCCACTGCTGCTAATGCTGCTCTGTTAACACCAGTTTGGGAAATATTACAAGATACAAGTCTCATGAGTTCTTTGCCCAGAAACAGAATCATTGTCAAGGTGAAGATTTCTTTCTTCTTCTGGCTGGAGAATTGTGATGCATCATTTTCAATAGGTAATGACATATTTTTCATTGTCCTAGCCACTTAGAGCCATTGTTGCATCTTTCCACATGTTTTGCTCTTTCTTCATTAACTTACAGCTATCTGTTATTTTCAGCTATATTTAATGCATTAGATACTCAACTTTTTTTGTCACCCCAAAAACTGTTTTTCCCAGTTCAGGAGTTTGCATTGCTATCAATAACTGATCAAGTATGAGATATTGATAATTCTGGAACCTCTCTTTTCTTCTCTGGTATAACTTGCTGCATGTGTAATAAGCATTACAATGTAGAGCAACACAAGCTTTAAAACAAACAAACAAAAAATACAATTTATGCATAGACTTGAAATCTTCAACCTCTTCTCTCTTTTTTTTTCTTTTCTCATCAACAAGACTAATATTTTTTCCACCAAATACTAGGCAAAATTAATGTCTGAAAAAATTGAATATGCTCTGATATCAAAGACTTGCAACTAATAATCAATTTTGACTGACCTTGTTTAAATAATCAAAAGTGAAATTTTATTAAAAAACAAAAACTAACAACATAACTTCTTCTCTATTTTCTGTATAATGCTCTCTCCCATTAAGTGCAAGACTTTGACAATAATGCAAGTGAAGAGAAGTCTTTCAAAAATTGACTTTTCAACATAATAGTTACATTCTGTGCATGACGGTAACACTGGACAATGTTGGAACAGAGTGCACATACAAAGGAAAAAATTATATCGATCACTTATAAACATGAAAATAGAGGACATATATATCACAAGTAGGAACTGCCTTAAAAAGATTGTGAAGTTTGAAGAAACAAAATATTAACCAAGATGTCTTTTGAATGGTAATGATCCTTGAGGTCCCTTCCAACTTGGGCCATTCTGTGATTCTGTGATTCTGTGGTAATCCTACAGGCATCTTTCCTTTGTTTCTTTCTAATCTCTGTATTTTTATTTTCTCTGCTTTGGCAATATATGACTATCAGAGCTTAGAATCTGATTTTACTTTAACTTCCTGTACAAATAAAGCCTAATATTAATTGCATCATCAGCAACAGTTCTTTGTTTTATTTCCTTTTTTTTTTCTTTCTTTTACTTAAAGTTTAATTCGCTCACTTACATTTATTGTATTCATTCTCTTCCATAACATAAAATCTTCATTTTTATGCAAAATCTTCCATTGCTTCAGTTAGCTTTTTGTTTGTTTGTTTGTTTGTTTGTTTGTTTTCTGCATGTGTCTGCAGTGCTTTCTTTTCCATGCCACACTAATTTTTTTGTTGTTGTTGAAATAAGAGTTAAATTTTAAAATAGCAATCAACTTTGTACCAGGCTTACTCACAAAGAAATTTCTACCTCTTCTTAAAGTTTTCCAATGATTAAATGGCTATCTGTATGTTTCATCTATATTTAGCACATTTGTTGTAAAATCTGTTTGCATCAAGGTAGGTGTGCTACTCTTGTTCTTTCTAGAGTAAATCTATTCTCTTCTATCTTTATCTCTTGTCATTATGTTCCTTGGTAAAGAGTCTCTCTTCAGCTTCTTTTTACTATTGGCAGGACACTATAAAGACTCTTCAGAGGATGTCTTTTTTTCCCTCGTAACGAACAACATCAACTCTGAGCTTCTTTCCATAAGAAAAGTGCTCCAGTCCTCTGATCATCCTCGTGGCCTTCCTCTGGACCCACTCCAACAGGTTTACACCCTTCCTGAAGTACTCTAGATAGAGTCTCACAAGAACAGAATAATATCCCACGATCTACTGTCATCCTTCTTTCAATATGATTGGCTTCTGGGCTGCAAATCTGCCCAGCATATATTTGTGCTGGGGATTGCCCCACCCAGCTGTAAATCAAAGAATAAGTAATCTTTAAAATCACGGCAGATATGTTCTGTGCAATCAGTGCACCCTGGACATTCAAGATGGCTCTTATGGTAAGCAGGCTAGATCAAGCATTATAAACTATCTAAAAATAGTGGTTTTGTGTAGCTTGCTAAATATTATTTGGCATCACTAGTATAAAAGCAGAAGTAATGCAATAACCTCCCATAGCATGAACTTCAGATGTAACTAGGCTTGCCCTAGCAAGAGATGGTTTTTCTTATATTTCACATTTTCTGGTGGCTAAGTGGTGATTACCCTGACTGAGGTTATGCTCCATGACTATCAACAATTGTTAAAGATAGTGGAGATTGTTGTGCAGCAAATACTGCAGTCGAGCCTCTCTGCCTATGAAAGACTGTTGTCAGTTACTGTTGGACTCAGAAAAACATTTAAAAGGTAAAGGTAATACTTGTGCACTTGCAACCCAAAAGGCCAGTTGAATCCTGGGCTTTTTCAAAAGAGAGGTGGCCAGCAGGGTGAGGGAGGTGTTTGTCTTCTTCACCCTCATGAGGTTCCATCTGCAGTTCTGCATCCAGGCATTAAGAAATAAAGATGTAAAGAATGTGAAGTGTGTGAAGGAGAAAAAGTGCTCCACTTTCTCATGTCAGTAAAATTAGGAATGCTATACCTGAATGAATTCAATTTCATTTTAAAGTAAAATGCTGTATATATGCTTTTTGAAATGTTGACATTTACTGAGAAAAAAAAAAAATGAACACTCTTTTTTTTTTTTTTTTTAAGAGCAGATTTATATAATTGGATATTTGATTTTAACATCCTTTATTTAAAAAATATATATACTATTTTTATTTTTCTTTTAGTATTGGGCATAATGTAGCATACAGGAAAAAATAATAGTAAAAGGAAAGGGCAGACTAAAATTTTTACATTTTAATTTTTTTAATTACATTATTACATTATATTATTTACATTTTAATTTTTTTACATTTTTAATTGCTTTTTTCATTAATAAAGTTGCAAAAAAAAAAAAAAAAAAAAACAACATTTTTTATCACAAAATGCAGTATGTTTGTCAGTAAATAACAAACTGCATTATCTGACCTTGAGGTCATTTAGTACCTTTCAGATGATAGTCTGAGCTAGCACCTAGAAGTACAAAATATAATCTGTCCTTCCACTTAAAATAATGAAAATATCTGTGATGTATATCACAATGAAAATATTGTTTTGTTTTCTCTGCTGTAATTCAACTTATATATAAAGCATGAAATGTTCTATTAGTAATTCCACCATCCACCCTGAATTTGCAGTTTAAGCATTCTATTAACCACGCTGAAATGACTTATTTACTACAGTGTTCAAATCATAATATGCAGCTGTTCAGAGATTATTCATTTTATCATTTGAAATATAACCAATACTGGCTTTGAACTTAGCATCTGATCTATGCATTCTGACAAGAAAGCAGAGTAGTTTAGGGACATGAAATGAAAATATTCACATTATAGTATGAAAGTGCAGGCATAAAGATAATATTATGATGTGATTATGAAGTTACATAGAGGGATATGGGGATCCTTCTGCTCTGATCAGAAGAAACAACTAGAACATAACATCAAGAGTTCAACCCTCACAAGAAGGAAAAAAGTTATGACAACATATTTATTTTGTTTCAAATTAACCTCAGTTAAATAATCCTTTCTTATGGAAATGAATATAAATGTGTTGACTAAAATGAAAATAAATAGGTTTTTTTAGGGGTCAGTTCTTCCCATATCTGGGAGTTTTATATGTCAATAGGAGGTGAAGCTATGCATAAATTTAATCGTACAGAAAAGATTTCACTGTCATTAGGGCCACACAAACAGGAAGTGTACAAACTTACTTTAATCTCCTGCCACCTGATAGGCTTTGCTACTTTTGTGACCTTCTGCAGTCAAGTTGATTACTTGTACTCTACCAATTCAACAAGGTCTGATCTGTCTCTTTCCACTACAGAAAATAATCACTTATATGCTTATTACTCTTGTGGAATCATGTAGATATCTGAAGTGAATATAATGTACTTAAAACATCCAAACAAATAACAGTTTTCTAATCACAAACATACAAAGTAAATGCAAAACAGTAAATCGCTGATACTTTACACATTTCTTTCCTGTGTAAGCAAGAAGAGACTTCAAAAATATTAATGCAGGGCTTTATTTATCTATTCTAGACTTCAGGGCAGTATGGAACAGTTACATATACTTTTTGTAGAAAATTTATTTTAATGTTGAAGGGAAAAGTGGAGTCGTGGTACATTGTTCAAGCATGAGGATGAAATTATTTTTTACCCCTCTTTGCCTATTATTGCTGTTAACTTAGAAGATGCATAGTTCTATGCATTTAAACAACATGAATGCTTATATTTGCCTAAAAAATATAGCTGGAACAAAGGAGAAAACAAAGCTTTACTTTCCACATAATTTAAATGGAAATGTAGTTTAATATAACAAAATAAGACCTAACACATTTCATTAGAAAAATCAGTGTGTAAGCATTTTCTCACTGACATCAGTGAAACTGAGTTACAGGGGAGTCAGTCTAGCCAGAAAATCTCTCATTTCTGAATTATGATATTTTAAAAGTGCTTCTGCTTTGGAGTGAAGCCAGCCCTCTTGTGAAATTTCACTCCCTACAGCAGATAAATAAAAGTTTAATGTAATTCAGCATACATATCATTGCATACTGGGAGTCATCTAAAAGATAAAATCTAGGAAAAAGTGAATAGAAACAAAAGTGTGATGACAATATATAAGCGTGTATATCCACATTGCAATTACTCACACAACCAACCAACCACCCACCCACCCACCCACCAACACCCAGCTAAACCCAGAACAGCTGTGCACTAACTGGCTCCCCACAGCTTTGTGACTTTCTGGTGTCTCCTTGTATGGAATAACCCTTTGTCTAACTCAGAACACCTGTCCTAGCTTTGCCCCTTCATCACAGCAGGTGCTCTTCCCCACCCAGCAGCCTGACTTAGCCTCAGATGTGTTCCCATCACTCTGCAACGGTAAAAACATCATCAGTGTGCTGTTAATGCTGTCACAGCTGAAACCAGGACACCTTAGAAGAGGTAAAGACAGTGTCAGGATGAATGAATCACAAAATGAGTCATTCAGACTAATGAACAGATAATATACAGTGATTGTGTCGTGTTTTCAGTAAATGACTGCCTAAGGTTGAAAGAAAATTTTAGAAAACTTAAATTGATCCTTATTAACTTCTTGAAAGGGGATGTTGTTTCCATTTTAATGAAATTATGTATGTAAATGCACATACAGATGTATGGTTACTAATAAAAACATAAGTTGTATGTAAGCATTGTTTGCTGATAAACAAAAGGTTTGTCTTTTTGTTTGTAAATCAAATACAGTAACAGTTTGTGCTTTCTTTGTTGTTAATGAGTAACTTTCCTTTTCACAGTGTTTTCAAAGTTCTCTCTTAGCTGTGGAGAAAAATAGAAAGCCAAATTGTAATTATGCTAAACAGAGGAGAAAATGCCAACGTTTTAAATTTTCTAAAAAGCAGAGATGCAATCAGTACAACATTCATAATGCCTTCTTGGCTTAAGAGCAAGTGATGAAAGAACAGAAAGTGAAAATTTCTTGAGGGTGTTAGAAAATAAAGCTTAAATTAAATAATCAAATATTTCAAGAGAACAAATTCAAGTCATTCAAACTACTACTAGGCCTCGGAGGATTAAAAAAAAAGGTCATTGCTAGATTATATAACAGGAGAACCCTGACAGGTGAAGAATGGTGAACAGCAGTACAAGAAAAGAAGATGCAAGAGTCAGGAAATACAAAAGTCATGTCAGTAGGGAAAACTCGCAAGAATTCACAAGTGCCTGTGAAGGCACTTAGGGGTTGTAAGACTTGAACTGACTGCAAGAGGATAGCTGCTGTTGTTGACAAAATAAAAATAAATAAAATAACTCAGGGCTTATATAGTGGCAAGGTTTTGTTAGATGGCAGGAAGCTGCATGGGTGTCCTCTGTAAGAAGAGTCTAGGATAAGCCCCATGTTGGATTTGAGCCAGTTCCATCTGTCCCCAGAAGGGACCTGGCACTGGCCAGAGCTAAGCCATGAGCAATGCTGGTCACACCTCAGAACACATCCAAGACAGTGTGAAAAAACACTTCACAACACAACTGGGAGAGAGGAGTGAGGAAAATGTAGAGAGAATCTATCCCCACAGACACTAAGATCAGTGAAGAGATTTAGGAGGTGGTGGTGCTCCAAGCATCAGATCAGAAGTTCCCTGCAGTCCATGAGCACCACAGAGCACATCTGCACATGCAGCCATTAGTAGGAACCATGGTGGAGAAGGTGGATGTGGCATGAGGCTGCAGGCCATGGAGAGTCCCCAGAGGAACAGGCCCTGGGCCAAAGTTGTAGTGTGAGGAGGGGAGACAGCAAAGGAGCAGGAGGTCTGGGGGAGCTCTCACCCATGGGGAACTTGTGCTGCAACAATTCTGTCCTCAAGAATGGATTATGTGGTACAGGCCCATACGATAACAATATTTTAAGAACTACAGTCTGTGAGAAGCCCACGTAGAATCAGTTTGAAAATCCTATGGAGAGACCCCATGCTGGAGCAGGGAAAGAGAGTGACTATAAAGGAGTAGCAGAAGAGAAGGTTTGTAGAGGGATTGCAATCCCCTTTACTTATGCTGCTCAGGGAGAGTAGGTAGAAGATGGTGGATGATAGGGGAAGATGTTTTCACAGGCTCAAGATGTAGGTAGCAGGCGACAAATAACATTTATCTCCTTAGACTGAGTCTGTTTTGCTCATGATGTGCATGATCTCCCTGTTCTTATCTCAACACTTGAGCTCTTTTTAGTCCAACTTTATTCCTCTCTACTCCGGTAGTAAGGGAGTGAGAGGGCTTGTGGAGTTTAGCAAGGGAATAGTCTGAAACCACCACAATCTTTATGGAAATTATAAGCAGCAGCAGAACTTTTTTAATGTTTCTGTGCTGCACTTGCATCAAAACAGATCATCAAAAGAAAGCCAAAAAGGACCCAGGAGAAAAAATAGTATGTTACTTACTGCTGTGGATGAACAAATCCTGAAGAAGTATGAAGAGGTATGGTAAAATGAAAGCAAGTTTATTGGCCACAAAAGTAGCAGAGAGGACTGAGAAAAGAATAAAAAAGACAAGCCATTTTCTGTGCTGTCAGAGATCAGACATCATTTAAAGAACTTAAAAAGATAGGAGTAGCATTGCAATGTAGTGCAAGGACAATATCAGACAAGGGCTAGTGAAGTCACCATCTGCAGTGACAGAAGTAATTGAGGTCATGAGTACCACTGTTAAAGACAGTTGCAACCTTCTGTGAGGGCAACAGTAAAAATGAATGACTGTTCCAGGTCTTCCTCTCTTATGCTTCTGTATGAAAGCCATGCATTTTTTTGTACCCATTTGTCTCTAAAATTTAAAATTCAGCAGTCTGCCTTATTACCAGAGCTATCCCTTCCACCCTAAGTCAGAGCTCTTTTGGTTTAACCCTGGCTCACAGCTAAGCACCACACAGCCATTTGCTCACTCTCTCGAAGTGAGAGGATGCAGGAGGCAGCTGGAAAGGTAAAGGTGTGAAAAGTTACGAGTTGGGAGAAAGTCCATAATGTAAAGAAAAGAAAAAAAAAAAAAAAAAAAAAGCTACAAGCACAGCAAAAGAAAGAGTTTGCTACTGCCTGTTGGCATACAGATTTTCAGCTACTTCTAGGAAAGCAGGTCTTGTCCCATGTGGTCATTTCTTGGGAAGACAGATGCCATCACTTTGAACATTTCTCCTTATTTACTCCAGTTTTTACTGCTGAGCATGATGCCATATGGTATGGAATATCCCTTTGACCAGTTTGGTGATTTTATGATAAGTTGAGAAAAAAATCAACCATCTGGCATGAACCAAAGTAGTTAAGGGGAAGAGCATTCCAGACATTTTCTATAACTCACAATTAAGTGACAGCTAAAAAAAAGTTTGAAGATCTGAAGTTTCAAGCTTAACAGTTCAGTGAGGAAGATTAACTTCCAAATGTTAAAAATAACTAGTCATGAAAAAAAGTAAATCTCATTCAATGGAGTGCACAGAGTGAGTTTTTTATTGTCTACAGGAAGCAAATACTTTGTCCTTCTTCACAGGGCAGAAATATTCATGGCTTGGTCATTCCATTCTTTGTACAGGGCTACTTTTAAGGTAAAAGTAATTCACAGAAATATAAATAAAAATGTGTAATTAAATAATATATAAATATTCAGAAGAATTTATATTTTAATTTCACAATTGAGTTAGCAACAGTAATGCATTTTTTCAGATTTTTTTTTTCTTGAGAATCTCAATATTTCCAGCATGTTGCAAAATGAGTACCTTGAGAAGGCTACAGCAGGGAAAATATGTAATCTGAGGAAGTTATTAAAAAAGGAGAAATATATCAATGTTTCACTGATCCAGATCTCATTGCAAGAAAACAAAATCTGATCCAGAAAGTGAATTCTCATACTTTGACATCATAAGAATACAGTTTATAGTATTCCACTGATGTTTATGTGAAAGGGGTCCACATCTCCATTGACACTCTTGGGTTGCTGGGCACTTTTCTAAAAAGATCAATTTTACTCTTCTTTTCCCTCTTTCTTTCAATCTTTTTTTCTTTTTTTAATTTATTTTGTTTTTAGATGCAACATTAGTATTTTTATGTTAATGCCAAGTATAGCTCAAAAAATCTTGTATAGACATCCAGTTTGAATCTGACACGTGTCTGTGCAGACTAATTTCTCTGTCAACGAACATCAAATGATAGAAAGCAGTATGAACGACTCAATATCTGATTAAACAATCTGTTTTCTCTAGCAGCTAAGCATTAATGTGGCAGGTAGGTTTTATATTTGTTTGAATGGTACATCTGGAGATGTACAACAGGTCAAATGACAGGGAGATTGGCGAACAATACAGATAGACTTTGGCATTTTAACCTATACAAATATCACCTGTGAATCAAACTTAATACTGTTTCTGACATCAGTAGCATAAAGAAAATTGAAAATAAGCCAGACGCTAAAAGTGTCCAATCATCTGTATAACAAAGAACACTAAAACAGGTAGAAGTACAGTCTTTAAATAAAGAAATAAAAGTAAGTTGATATAATGTTTTATAGAGTTATTACAGTGTTTTTCCCCGAAGTATAATAGTAAGTACGGTTACAGAAAAGCATTTAGAAACAAATAGTCCCAGTGAGAAAATATATCATTATTCTGAAGAGAAACTAATTAATCCCAAGCCTCAGATTTTGAGTCAAAAGAAGTGTAGCCTGTAAAGATATTCATTCTGAAATAAATCCTGCAATCCTAAAGCAAAATTCAAAATAGCTGTCATTTAGTCAGAATGCTGATAGAAGACACTAAATGCTAAATCTGGGCAAAATTGTTTACAGAAGTATTCAGAATATCTGTGTGAAGTAAAAAGACAATATTTTAGCTTCAAATATTCAAATAATTATAAATTGATCTAGGAAACACAAAGTATCATAGGAAATGATTCCCTTACTTTGTTTCATCTCTCACAGCTGATAAAAACTTTCTGTGTGCAAAACTGAAAAAAGGGAAAATAATTTAGTATAACTCATCTTGAGTCATCCTGTACTTTTGGTAAAGTCAATTCCATTGTGTCCTAATTAGAAACATTGTGGTTTTTTTCTTTCACTTGTTTATGATCTTTAAATATGGATTCATTTAGGGTGGTGTTTTACTCTTTATATCTGAAACAAGTAAACCATGAAGAGGATTTAACAGTTGGTAGTATTTATTCTAAGATAGAAATTAGTTTGCATTGAAATGTTTGTCTTTTCCAAACATCTAGAAATAGTCATATTCATGAATTATGTGTTTAACACTAATAAATATAACTTAAATTTTAAAACATCAATAACCTTTTTCACAATACAGTATTTCCTGCAGCTATACTGTTACTGCAGTCTGATGGATCAATTTTGCTAATGCAAAGTTTGATTTATTCCATTCATGTGATATATATTATCCTTGTTGAAAAGAAAAACACTTTGAGAAGATCTGGTAGGTTATTCACCTGCAGCTAATATAAACAAGAAGAAAGTCTGTATAATGCCAGAATACCTTAGTAAGGCTAAGGGGTTTTTTTCACTCCACACATGTATCATAGACCTATTCAAATATACTATCAATCTCTCATTGCAAGAATAAACTCTTTAAACCATATGATCTACATATCAGTGGATTAAGTTATTGTCATCCATAACTTTCTCTCTGACCAATTCAAACTGTTTCTTTAATATAGAAGCTCTCCCTAAAACAACCTTGATCTGTCCATTTTCTACATGTTGTGGCATGCTAATCAAGGTGATAATATATGACCAAACTACAAATGTGTCCATTTACATCCAATTTTCTCTATTTAAATTGTAAAATTGAGGTGCTAGATAGTGTTCACTGATATGTTTGAAATCTTGTAATGACATTTTTATTTTTATGAATATGGTTTCATTTGGTGATTGATGAGAATATGTGAAAATTTAGAGGTCTGAATTTGTTCAACATCGTTAACAATCAGTTGTAAGCATTCAGACTTTGAAAATATTTTGGACTTTATTCCTTCTGGGGCATTTTTTATTAAACAGGATGATAGGATTTTTTTTTTTCCCAAAAAAATTTTAAATTTAAGATTTTTAGATAATCTTTTGTTTTTTTGTTTTGGCACAGGGAGGAATCTATTTTCAGCACTTTAGTCGTACTTTGTGTTGTTAAAAAGAGTATTTTCACACAAATAGAGACATGAAAATCCTGTGGTAGTTGGTTCTTCAAATTAACTTAAGAAGCAAGAGATAAACCCAGCAGCATTTTACAAGCACTCATCTAATGAGATAATGCAGTTGAGAAGACTTTGTACATTATTCATCTGGTTTATTACTGTATATTATGGACTTAAATGTAGTTTGTGTTCAGTGTACAACGACTCAGAGTCATATCTAAATTAGTCTATTGTGCTGCGTATCCTCACAGGGAGGAAAAGCAGAAGTGAACCTGCAGGTGCTTTTAAAGCTGCTTGTTCATCATGAAAAGGCTGATATAAAATGCAGTGTTTACAGTGCTGCTTTTATATTTTGGAGAAGATAGATAGACTATATTCAATTAAACCTTGCTATGTCTTCAGAGAAGACATGAAAATTTGTAATGCATCAGTGTCAGAATGAGTAGGTCAACCTTTGAACACAAATGTTCCTTTACATCCACAGCTCAGAAAAACCTGCTGGGCATAAGCTGGCTATCAGCTGCTGCTACACTTAAGGGGTAATCACACTATCTGGAGTGATACAGAAGAGCTTGCCACAGCAGCATCTGAAGTGAAAACTCAAAACTTTCCACAAATATCTTTATAACATAAAAATTACCAAAAGTCTTGGAAGAGTTAGATCTCATTTTTTCCTCACTAAAAAATCTCGTGAAAAACTGCCTTAAAATTGAGCATACATTTTTCACTTTTTCCTCTCTCACAGCCATACCGGTGCTTACATCTCTCCTGCACAGAGAAGTATTAAACTACTTAAAACTTTAATTCTCTAAGAAATTGTTCTACAAACTGTTAGAATTCTCTACCTGATTTGTTTTTATATTTTTAGCAGGAAAAAATAAATCATTAGAATCAGATTTTAAAATGAATATTCAAAAAGACTTTTATATTTTAGTTGTAAATGTACGTGGACTGCTCCAAAAGTAATGCTGTCTATTTTATTATGTAGGCCCACAACATCAGAGGTGGAGAGAATTAACTTTCCCACCAGTATTCCATTATGTTTTCTTGCTGTCTGACTCATAGCAGCAGAGGAGCATTCTGACAAAATGGCATCTGACAATGAAGTATGAATGAAACAAAGGTGTGAAACTGAATTCCTCCAAGTGGAAAAAAATGCACCTATTGACAATCATTGATGCTATTTCAGCATTTATAGAGACCAAAGAGTGGATGTTAGTACAGTGGGGAGATGAGTGGTGTGTTTCAACAGTGGTGACAGCATTTCTGGTACAGATTTTTATGAGCGTAGCATGCAGACTCTTGTTCATTAATTGCAAAAATGCATAGCTAATGGTGAGAGCTTTGTTGAAAAAGTGTTTTGCAGCTGAGAATTTGCTTTATCAAATAGAGTTATTGTGCTCTTTTGTATCTGTTGTAGTTTCCACAGAAATTAATAGGAGGTGTCACCTGACATAATGAAAGAGCAATGCCTTTGATCAGAGGGCATCAGCAACAGATGTTGCCTTGGGGCACAACATGAGGTCACATTGATGTATCTGGAGGTGCAAATTCTGTTCAGACAGTAGTAGAGGACAGTGCCAGCTGGAAGAAGTCATGCATGACACATTCATACTGTCCATTTGGAACAATGTAAAGAAGTTAAGATGTCAAATTTAACAGGATTTTGCTTTGGAAGGAAGTAGCTCTATCACTCTAAGAGAGAGCTGAGGGCAAATGAGCATGTTTGCACAAGGATCATGAAGGGCCCTGGGCCCTCAAGAGAAATAGGGAGCAGGGGAAGCAGACAGGGTAAAAACACTGGCCATATCTAAACCAATAATTTAAAGTTCTACACACTATTACTCTATTTTACCAACATAGCAACAATCTGTGCTCTTCTTAAGTATCTTAATGCGATAGGAAATTCCTTCTCCAGAAGATCTGACCCTCAGATTTCACTTAGCAATATTGCATTACATTTTCATACCTTGAAACAGTGATTCATCACAAAATAAAGAGCTTATTTTGAAATTTGAACTTCACACCTGCACGTCACGTCATTGGTATACAAAAGAAATAAACAGTAAATCAAGGAGAAGAATTTTTTTTTTTTTTGCCTTGGTATGACAATTATGTAAATGGTAATAATTACATGCATTATCAACTCCTTGCTCTCAAAGGCTTTATTTCTTACAGGTATTGTCAAAGAACAAAGAAAAAATCTGAACTTACTGAAGTACAGCAACAGTTAAAGTTTCCTGAATTCAGTGTGCAAGATTGAGTGTGTAAATATATGTTAAATATAGTTCACTGATTTGGGGAAAATAGTGAGAGAATTTTACATTTAAAACAAGCAAACGAAACAAAACAAGAACAGCAAAAGTAATTTTTCTACCACTCTCATATCTCCTCCTGAAAACCTACATTTTCAATAACGAATGAAAAATAAGATGGCTAGCTATGCAGCTATGATTAATAAATGTACTTTGTATGGGCTTCTAATTTAACTGTTTTTGAACTGAAATGTTTCTTTTCTACAGCCAAGAAATTATGTGTATATAAAGTTTGGTAAGGAGTAATAAAATGTATTTCAAGAGTTCTGATTTAGGTCATATTTTTATGTATGAATAATCCAGCGAGATGTGCAATATCTGTGGACTCATCTAACTCTGATAGAAAGTGTCGGCTGTCCTTGATTCTAGGAAATCCCATGTATCAAAAAGATTATTTCAGACGTTTAATTTGTCATAAAATTCTTTTGTCTAAAGGAAGGCTAGACCAAATTGACAGGATAGCTAGATGATGTTTGAAGGTCCCTTTCAATTGAACTGTTTTTTCCCATTCTAACTTATTAACCTTTTTCTTTCAGCATGGCTGGCATAATGTCTTTTTCATAAGATAGTAACAGGTCTTCTTGACATTAAGGTTCTTTGAGCTTAGCTGTTAGACAGCTTACACAAAAAGATTCCTTGAACAGGACAAGGACTGAACAAATTCAGATTTTTTTTGGTGACATATAACTCCTCACTTCTTGTCTTTTAAAAGAAGAATTTTTTATTCAATTTGACATAAAGACCTTCATTTTTCCTTTTCTACAAAAACTTAACACAATGAACACTGAGAATGTTAATTGGCTTATCTAGCCCAAGTAACACTTATTAGAATGTATTTTTTTTTTCACATGCTACCTCCTACCCCCCCTGCCACTAGCCTTTTCATTTTCAATATCTTTGACAGTTTTTTACTTGATTTGATGATTTTGTTAGAAATTAGAGGATTTCCTTTTTTACCTTTCCTTTCTCAAGTCACAGTCATTTTGTAGGCTAAAATACGATCAAAATGGTAACTGATATAAACGTGATTCGCTTCTACATTTATAGATTATAGTTTTAGTGAAATGGTAAAGTGTACTTGATATGGAATAATGTCATCCAAAAGTAAAAGCAAAATATGATAGCAGCTTTCTTGAATGTGCTGGTATGGGACAAATAACAGACAGTCCCGGGTAATAAAAACAGCTATGTTTAATTATCAACCACTTCAACAATACAACCCTAGAAGCTATGTTCTGTTTTCAGGAAGAACAGCAAGGAGCATGTATTCATTACATATAAAGTATCCTTTGTGTAATGAAGTTCAGATATAACATGGAGTTTTTTGAACAGGGATGACAGAAGAAGTAAATAGACTGTAAAACAAATACATAAAAACAGTCATGAAATAATGCTATGCACTTCTTAGCTGTCTTTGTCCAAAATAAGTGAAAGTCATATCTCCTCATAAATTATTTTTGCTGAAATAAGACCTGTATTCACTGTTTTCCAACCTACTGTGGGAGGTAAAAGTCTTCAGAAATGTTCAGAAGAATGCAGTCAGGAGAGTGAGCTTCAGACCACTTAAGGAATTGTTGGAGGCATTACATAAACCTTAGGCAGAAGAATTCAATACCTTTGTGGGCTGCAGTGTTTCCTTACAAATACAGAGATGACTACTGTCCCTTTGCTCCCTTTTTCAGATAATGCTGATATTAGAACTACATATCTTGGCTAGTATTTGCTTTTTAGGTTTTAATGCCTCAATTTTTTCTATTAAAATACCAAATCTCCTTTTCTGCACTTCCCAAAGTAGAGGTGAAACATATTGGAATGAGGAGAAACTGATTTTGATCAATGCATACAAGTGAATGTTGAGAGGCAATCATGCTCTGTATAAAATTTGATAATGATTTCCACGTGGCACTGATTATATCACTTCTTTGAGCATACAAGTCTGCCACTGAATTACAAGAATGCTGCTAATCTGAAAGAAATTTAGATTAACTGGAGAAAAAATATTTAAAAATAAATATTAAATAAAAATAAATAAATATTAATTAAAAATAAAAATAAATTAAAATATATATACAGGTTGAGATGGCTTATTTGGTCCTGCTGGAAATCATACAGTGTTCTATAATATCATAAAATAGAAAAACATAAAGTTTAGGCTAAAAATTGAGCTTGTCATAACAGGCTGTTAAATGAAGAAAGGCTATAAATCAAAATGTTTTATTAGGACTTGTTGGAAACCACCCAGAAACAGTTATAAAATATAGTTTTTTTTTTTCCAGCAAATATATCAGCTATGGGGATTATATGTAATCGAGTTATATCATTATTTCACAATTATATATTTAGAATAAATGTTGAAGTACCTTTCCATATGGCATTTTTTTTGCACAAAAATATAAATAATAGGTTCCAGTTTTCCAGAATTACAACTGAAACAAAAAATTTAGTTTAATTTTACCTTAAAATTTAAGCACATAT
This sequence comes from Meleagris gallopavo, assembly GCF_905368555.1. NCBI lineage: Eukaryota > Metazoa > Chordata > Aves > Galliformes > Phasianidae > Meleagris > Meleagris gallopavo. The sequence continues at coordinate 78,134,101 of NC_139406.1, read as the reverse complement.
AGTAGGTGACATGCAATACTGCAAGTTTAGCATTTGATGATTTAATAACAGACAAAAGACTTTCCAATTAAATGTATATAACATATGAAAAAAATGTAGAAATCTTACTTACTTCTCAGTCATTTCACGTTTAATTCCCTTAGTTCTTTTCTTTATTTTCAAACTCTTTCAAACATACAAATTAATTACACCTTTTCAAGGATGGGTCCACTACTGATATCAATATCTATGCTGGAAAAATTTCTTTAAACCTTTAGATGCCAAGTGGACCAATACTTAGTTTTCTTTAATGCAGGTCAAATAACTGGTAAGGCCACTGAGGCTGCAAGGTTTCTAATTTTAGGATGTGGAAAGAATAAAATTTTCCCCTTGAACATTCAGAATTTCTGCAATATTCAGGTGCAGTACCTTCAGTATTTCTTATTTTCAGACTGAAAAGATACTGGATTAAAATCTGGAATTAGAAGAATGGAAGTGTATTGTGGAAGTTCAGACCCCATGAAGGATGAACAGTCTGATGGGTCTGTAGCTCTATTCGTGGTGTAAAACAACCAGACTTCCCTGTCAAATATGTGACATTAGTTTACCAGCACTGTATACTGATTTGTAAACCATACTCACTGTAATTCTACTCATTACCAACACCAAGTAGAACAGGGGCAAAAAATGAAAAGTGCAAAAATGCATGGCTTAGTTAAGGATATTTTAATAAGAAATAGGGGAAAAAATATGAAAAAAGCCCCACAAAAATAACATCATTCGTGATCAATCATTCTGTATCAGGGTGGAGGCCTGGAGGAGCACAAGTGATGTTCCTAAGGGGTAGGTCTTAGGACTGGTACTCTTCAACATCTTTATCAATGACATAGATGATGGCATCAAGTGCACCCTCAGCAAGTTTGCAGATGACACCAGGCTGAGCGATGCAGTCGATACACTGGAGGGAAGGGAAGTCATGCAGAAGGTGTTGTCACACTGGAACAGGCTGCCCAGGGAGGTTGTGGATGCCCCAGCCCTGGAGGCATTCAAGGCAGGCTGGATGTGGCTCTGGGCAGCCTGGTCTAGTGATTGGCAATCCTGCACATAGCAGGGAGATTGAAACTAGATGATCATTATGATCCTTTTCAACACAGGACGTTTTACGATTCTATGATTCTATGCTTCTATGAATGAACAAAAAGAAGAGACAAAAGAAATGATGTGCAGTGCAATTTCTTGCCACCAGCTGACCCTTGCCCAGGCACTCTCTAGACAATGGCTGCCATTCTCAAACAACTTTCCCCAGCTTTTATTGTTCCATATGATGCCATACAGTATGGAATATTCCTGTGGCCAGTTTGGGTCATTTGTCCTGCTGAAAAGTCCTTGGCTTGATTTAAGTACTGCTAAATAATAAGTAAAGCATCAGCATGATATTAACATTATTCTCAGTGTAAATTAAAAACGCAGTACTGTATCAGCTACCAGGAAAAAAAATTAACTCTGTTCCACTAAGGCTCATTTCAGATGTGGGAGCATTTATGTATCTCTAAGAGTGAAAGCACAGGGGGAATGGCTATGGGAGCAGCAATGTCTCAGGCAGCTCTATGTATGTGCATGTGTAAGAGAGTTTGCACTAGTAGCTAAAGTGGGGCTGTGGCCTCAAGGCCTCATAGGTAAAGGTGTTGTTAGCATGCATTAAATATAATGTATATAATAAGATTATAAAATCATTATTAAAATATATAATTATTAAAATATGTAATATGTATATTTTCCCGCTAATGAACCTCTGACACAGACTGTGGGGCAAGCAGAATAAGGTTGCTGATAATGTCTGTAATCTGTTGAATAGGGTTTATGTGGCAAGATTTAGGTAGTGGAGAGAATACAGGGATGGCATCTGTGAAAAGAGTCCAGAAGATACCCCAAGTTAGCTAACAGCCAGTTCCAGCCTGCTCTAAAAAGGACTTACTTTTGGTCAAAGTAGATGCAATAAGAGATGCTGTTTGTGCCTCTGTGAGAGCAGATTTAAAAAAGGGAAAAAGTGCTGCATAACAGCAGCTGGGAGAAGGGAGTGAAAAAATTGGAGATAAATAATCCTAAGACACCAATGTCTCAGGAGTGGAAAAGTTGCTCCAGATTCTGGAGCAGAAGTTCCCCCGCAGACTGTGGAGAGGATCATGGTAGAGCAGGGAGCCCACTGGCTATTGTGGCAGATATCCATGCTACAGCCCATGGACGACTTCATACCACAGCTAGTGGATATGGCATGAAGGAGGCTGCATCCCATGGAGAATCCATTCAGGAGCATGCCCCAGGTTGGGGCTGCAGCCCACAGAGAGAAGCCTGTGATGGAGCAGAAGGTCTGAGGGAGCTGCTGCCCTTGAGGTTCCATGCTGGAGGATGGGCCCTATGGTACAGACCCATACTGGAATAATCCCTGAAGAACTGCAGCCTGTGCAAATCTTACACAGGATCAACTCAGGAAGAGTGGAATCCCATGAAGGAGAACATAAGCTGGAATAGAAATAAAGAGTGAAAATGAATGAGCAGCAGAGGAAAAGTATTATGGACTGACTACAATCTTCATTCCCAATTCCTCCTGTAGAAGAGGTTGAATAGGTGGGAAAGGTGTTTGTTTGCTTGTAATGTCTCAGTGCACTAGGCTGTAAATAATAGGCCATAAATAATATTAATTTCCCCATACTGAATCTGTTTTGCCCATGATGTTAATTAGTGAGTTATTTTCCTGTCCTTGTCTCAGCCCTTGAAACTTTTTTCATTATATTTCTCCCTCTGTTCTTTTGAGGAGAGGGAGTGGGAGATTGATATTGTGCAGCCTAGTGGCTTGCTGGTGTGAAACCACAACATCTGTGCATTTATGTCTGCAATCTCCGTGTTTGGCCATGCATGTGTATACACTGCATATGTGGGTTTGCTCAGACTCTGTATTGGTCATTTCTGGAGACATGGAGCTGAAGCAGTCTCAGTTATCTCACGGTATTGGATCTGGCATGACGTATTTTCTTCTAAAATACACAAAATACTTAATCTATAATAGGAACAACCTAAATGTTCTTCACTTTCCAGCACTTTCCTGCTCTTCAGATTAAATTATCTGAACATTTTGATGATAAATAACAGTAGCTTGAGTCCCTTACGTTATAAATTTTCTCTTTTATGGGCACTCTTTATTCTTACTGTACTTCCAGTTCCTCCTGGATCTGCTTCTTACATAATTATCTCTGCCAACCATACGAATGATCTCCCTCTCTGTCTCTCTGGTCCTATGAGCATGGTGGATAAATACACAAATAAAGCATCAAGACTTGTAAGATATGAGGGAAAAAAAAAAAAAAAAAAGAACAAAAACAATTACCAAAAAGAAAACATTTCAAGAATTTGAATTTAATTTCATTTAACTGACCAGTTCTTTGAAGTTCTTGAAATCAAATTGGTGGTAGTAGAACTTCAAACTAATAGAAAAACATGGCATGTCTTTGTAAAACAAAGATTTAAAGTGAAAAGTGCATAAAAAAATAGCAGCACTACAGTGATTCATGAAATGAGTGGTTGCCAAATTTGTAGCTAAATATAATTACACATAGACTTGTGCTGTTGTCTTTGAACTTGTTAAAATGGACTCAAGTTCCACTCTGCTGTTGCAGTTATCACCTTAGCTACACTATCATAAGATGACACTAATCTCTTTAAAGAACTCAGAACTCACAGCAGATCATAGAATAGAATCACAGAATCATAGAATCACCAAGGTTGGAAAAGACCTAAAAGATCATCCAGTCCAACCATTCGCCTATCACCAATAGCTCCCACTATACCGTGTCCCTCAACACAACATCCAGTCTTTCCTTGAACACCCCCAGTGTTGGCGACTCCACCACCTCCCTGGGCAGTCCATTCCAGTGCCTGACCACCCTTTCTGAAAAGTAATACTTCCTAATGTCCAGCTTGAATCTCCCCTGCCATAGCTTGAAACCATTCCCTCTGGTCCTATCACTAATGACATGAAAGAAGAGGCCGACCCCCAGCTCACTACAACCTCCCTTCAGGAAGTTATAGAGAGCAATGAGGTCTCCCCTGAGCCTCCTCTTCTCCAGGCTGAACATTCTCAGCTCCTTCAGCCTCTCCTCATATGGCCTGTGTTCCAGACCCCTCACCAGCTTTGTTGCCCTCCTTTGAACACGTTCCAGGGCCTCAATGTCTTTCTTTCAGTGAGAGGCCCAAAACTGGACACAGTACTCGAGGTGCAGCCTCACTAGTGCACTAGTGCACTAGATTGCACATGTCCCGTGTAAATAGGACACTTGGATGCAAACCACATTTCTCATGTCCCATGGGAGCTTCTTTAAAAAATCAGAACAGTGTAGACTGTATGGGAAACAGAAAAGGAGCAAAGAAGAAAGCCTCCTGCTTAAGAAACTCTCATGTTTAAGTTGTGTTGCTCTCCAGAAAGAAATAGTTATTCATAGATTCAGAAAGACCAACTGGAAGTTATCATTAAGGCTTTGAAATATTAACCCCTGCTGTTAGCAATGCTTTTGGTTTTGATTGTGAAAGAAAGAATGTTTTAATGATTTACAGCTTTTGAATTTAATCCATCAATCTTCAATAAAAAGAACACAGTACATTTGTGCAGCATCTGATGCACGGACTCAGATTTGAATGATCCAAATTATTTATTACAAGTTCTCACATCACTTATACACCTTCACAACTCCTTTTTCTAGCTTTCCCATCCCACATACAACTTTCCCATCCACCTTTACATGTCAACAGAGCATTCTACAAAACACTCTTCAACCGTTCACACAGGCGCTTATCCAATCAGAGCCATGAGACATTCTTTCTTCTTCTAGAGTTGTCCTTGGTTCTCATGCTGTTTATCTTGTTCCACAGCGTCTGCTCTGAACTTTTTTTCTTGTATTCCCACACAGATAGAATGAATAGGATGTAACAAAAAGTTGCAAAAAGGACAAAGCACAAAAATATGTATTTTTTTTCCACAAAAATGCTGAAAATGAAATGAAAGTTTTAGTTTTGAACATTTACTGAGTTTTGACCACAAGTATTCTAGGAAGAATCGATAAGGAATTAAACTTTGATGGTAAATAAAAGGCATGCTCTTGTAAATCTCACAATATAGTTTAATATTTATAGAGCTGGAGTAGATATGGCTGCGATAGAGGGAGAAATGCAGCTCAATTCTTGCTGTGAAAAAAACATGCTTGTAAAGTACAAGGCAGAACTGGGATCATAAAGTGAATTGTGTAAATAATTTTAAGGTATTCATAAAAGGAAATGGTGATATGTCAAACTTGGGTAACTCTAATCCAAGTGCCATAATCATTCCTAAATACAGGGAATGCTTTGACTTCATGTAAGGAAATCAACAAAATAACTTCAGGCCAAAATGAGAGAATGTAATGTAATCTATAAGATCAAATCAGAGCCTGGGGAGAGAGACATCTAAAGGAATTATGGAAATTAGGATTTAAGTGAAGAAGTGGATGTGGGTGTCTAAAGCTGAGTGTTTCACAATTTCATTTCAGGATTTTTCTTACAGATTTCTTACAGTCTGTTTGAGTGTGTTGGTGATGTGCAACTATGAAACGCGAATATGGGCGAGGGGGGGAGGGGCGGGGGGAACATGTTTTAAAAGAAAAAAATGAATCAGAATTGCTTTATGTATTGGTTCAACTGTTTTAAGGGTTGATGTGAAGAAGATGACAGCTGCTTAACAATAAAACTTGGGTTCAGAGAGTTTGTTTTTTTCTTTTCTTGCAATGTATAATGAACTTTAATTATTTCCCCCATCTCTTTCCCCTCTTTATATCCAAGAAATATAATACAACAGAAGCATGCAATCAGAACATCAGCTCCTGCTTTGTGATAGAAGCTTCTCCCCTTTTGGTGAGGATTATTTACTATTTTCTGAACAAAAGTTTAGAAACAGATTTTTTTTATATATATATACTAGTAGAAGTCCTGTATGTGAACACTGCATAATATTAGAAGGACACTAATTTCAAGTGATTACATTTACTAATTATTTTATAGTTTTAATCTTAGCAGAGAGAGACACTTTGTGGTGTAATAAATATACAGTCTGTGTAGTTTTGAAGTATTCTACTGAATGCTTTGTAAAACCTAAAATTATGTTGTATTAAAGGAGTTTGGTATTGCAGTTATACAATTATGTGCTTCCATATAAATTTTGGTAATAACTAGAATAAAACAAATCTCCTGGCATGGGGTTCATATTGTAAGGTGCTATAAAAAGTGCCTGGAAGGCACAGAGATTGCTTTTTTCTTTCTTTCTTTTTTTTTTTTTTTAAGAATTTTTATTTTCATTTGTAGGAAAGTTTTATTAAAGATCATATGGTATAATGGTCAAAGGATGGTCAACTTTTAATAAATGTGAGGTCTGTTACTAACTTTATATATAAGTGTATGTCTGCATAAATATACATATATATACATACATATAATAATACTATTTCTTGCAGTGTTTTACAGCTTGCTTCATAAACATAACTTTCGCTAAAAAGAATAGCATAGCACTTCTTAAAATAATGTTGGTTGTTCTGTAGAGGCCATGGATAGATGGTTCTCTCATGTAAATGTGTTCTGGACAGGTCCTGTATTGAAAATCAAAGTTCGGAGCTTTGCCTTTCACTGAATGGGGGAGGAGGATATTAGTGAGAAATAAAAACACGTGGATTCAAAGAAATAAAAATGAGAGAGCAAATGTACAGCTAGAATTAATGTTGGAAAAAGAACTTATACAGCCTAAAATCAGAGAATTGTGGAATCACAGAATTGAGATCATGGAGTCCAACCCCCCTACAAAGCAGGTCCCCTATAGCTGGCTGCAAGATAGGCATCCAGGTGGGTCTTGAATATATCCAGTGAAGGAGAATCCACAACCTCACTCGGCAGCCTGTTCCACTGCTTCATCACCCTCACCATGAAGAAGTTCCTTTTCATATTGGTGCAGAACTTGCTATGTTCTAGTTTATGGCCATTTCCCCTTGTCCTTTCCCTACAGATTCCTGGAAAGAGGTTGGCCATGTCTCCTTCATCTCCTTCAGTCCCACACAATGTTTCACATTGTTCTAGTGCTAATCTTTTAGGAAGATACTATGTGTGCAACAATTCAATTTCCCAAAGTTACCCAGACCAAGACAACGCAAGAGAAATATCTGCAAATAAGCGCAGCCATGGTACACTAGCACTGATTTCTGTTATGTTAGTTCATGCAACAGCCAGCAAACCATATGAGTTATTAGAGCACTCAGTGCCCTCTATATTTAGAAAGCAGTAAGTCCATTTATTGAGGAGAGATACAAAAGGGACTTGAATTTCTTACTGTAAAGAGACAAGTCATGCTTATTTTCTAAGGAGTGGTAGTTTGTTTTCTTTTTGTTGTTGTTGTTTTGTTTTATGTTTTTATGTCTGCTATGTACAATTATTGCCAGATTTCTAAACATATATTTCATAAACTGATCAAACAAGAATCAGCAAAGTAAAAACAATAATTTTGAAATGTCTGGCTTAAGCAACTGTCTTCCTGTAGTGGAATTGCTGGTACAGTGCTCATTGTATTTTCTTAAAAAAATCTTTTTGTTTCTGATAATAAAGTTGTCCTTCCATAGGAATACTCTTTGGAACATCTAACAAGAATCAAGATAATAAAACAGTCAATTCTTTTGTGAATGAAGCTTACTGACAGATGAAGTCAGTAACCCTCATTGCAGAAATGATCATTTCACAGGGATTCTAAATGGAAGCAGATGGCAAATTCCCAGAGACTGTGCATGTTCCCTGGGGGAGTTACAATACTCCATAGCACTGGAGCAGATAATTAGGCAATTAGATCTATTAAAAGCTGACAAAGGAAAAAGTTTAGATGAACCTCCTCCTCAGGCTTTGATATGGCAGTATTTTTAATATACTCCAAAGAAGCACAGGGAATATCTGATTTACAAATCTAAAGACAGATTTATTGTAGTTTATATATGTGTGTATGCACACCTAATGTACTAGGTATGTTTACATACACATGTTCTATTAATTACAAATACTGATCTCTCTGTTCAGACATTGTTCAAAAGAAAGCTAATTTCTCCTCTGTTTTTGCCCTGTGGACTTCACTCCATGCATATATATTTCAGGATGCCAAAATGTGAGTACTGAAAAGCATTCTCCACTCCTGAAGGATAGTTATCTGATCCACTGCATCTGGAAGACACAAATGTTCTCAGTAGTATGAGAGGAAAGCAAGTTTCTCCACTTGCTTGGATTTGGTGTGCACGTTTGCATGTATGTATGTACTTGTTCTTCATCAGCAATCAGATGAGTCAGTTTTAATGACTTGTATCACAGAATGTAAGACTGGTGTGGAGTATTCAGCAGAGATTTACAAAGTATTACTAGTTGCAAGATGTGACATAAAACTTAGTTTCTGAAAAGAAGTAAATTTTAGGGAAGAGGATTCTTTTCAAAATTAGTATAGGAAAAATTCCACAATATATCTGATGCATGAGACAATCATGACAGCATATTTTTGACCATATGATTTTGAATTCAATAAAGGAACTGGTGAAACTTCAAGTAATTTTGCTGTCATTTTCTTTGTTGGGTTAAATGCTAACACTGCAAATGCTGCTACTTATTTGCATTAATTATCACAGAATTACAGAATTGTAGGGGTTGGAAGGGACCTCTAGAGATCATCGAGACCAACCCCCCTGCCAAAGCAGGTTCCCTACACCAGGTCGCACGGGTAGGCATCCAGGCGAGACTTGAATATCTCCATTGAAGGGGACTCCACAACCCCCCTGGGCAGCCCGTTCCAGTGCTCCGTCACCCTCACCGTGAAGAAGTTCTTACGCACATTCGTGCGAAACTTCCTATGCTGTAGCTTATGTCTGTTTCCCCTCGTCCTGTCTCCACGTACCACTGAAAAGAGACTGGCCTCACCACTATGGCCGCCACACCTCAGATAGTTATCAACCTGGAACAGGTCCCCTCTCACTCGTCTTTTCTCAAGGCTAAACAGACCCAGTTCACTTAGCCTTTCTTCATAGGGGAGATGCTCCAGGCCCTTCACCATCTCAGAGTGGCCCTCTGCTGGACTCTTTCTAAGAGATCCCTGTCTTTTTTGTACTAGGGAGCCCAGAACTGGACACAGTACTCCAGATGAGGCCTTACCAGGGCAGAGTAGAGGGGGAGGATCACCTCCCTCGACCTGCTGGACACGCTCTTCTTAATGCACCCCAGAATGCCATTGGCCTTTTTGGCCACGAAGGCACACTGCTGGCTCATGGCCAACCTGTCGTCCACCAGGATGCCCAGGTCCCTCTCTGCAGAGCTCCTCTCCAGCAGCTCATCCCCCAGCCTGTATTGGTGCATGCAATTATTCCTCCCTAGGTGTAAGACCCTACACTTGCTTTTGTTGAACCTCATCCGGTTTCTTACTGCCCAGCTCTCCAGCCCGTCCAGGTCTCGCTGAATGGCAGCACAGCCTTCAGGCATGTCAGCCAATCCTCCCAACTTCATATCATCAGAAAACTTGCTGAGGGTGACCACTATCCCCTCATCAAGATCATTGATGAAGATGTTGAACAAGACCGGACCCAGCACAGACCCCTGGGGGACACCACTGGTCACAGGTCTCCAGCCAGACTCTGCACCACCAACGACAACCCTCTGCGCTCTGCCAGTCAGCCAGTTCTCAACACACCTCACTGTCCACTCATCTATCCCTCACTTCCTCAGCTTTGTTATAAGGATGTCGTGGGAGACAGTATCAAATGCCTTTCTAAAATCAAGGTAGACAACATCTACCACTCTTCCCCCATCCACCCAGCATGTGACAGCATCATAGAAGGCCACCAAGTTGGTCGAGCACGACCTCCCCTTGGTGAACCCATGCTGATTACTCCTGATAACCTCCTTTTCTCCCAGTTGTCTGGAGATGGTATCCAGCACAAGCTGTTCCATCGCCTTTCCAGGGACGGAGGTGAGGCCTATAATTACCCGGATCTTCCTTCTTGCCCTTTTTGAAGACCGGAGTGACATTGTCTATCCTCCAGTCTTCAGGGACCTCCCCTGTTGTCCAAGACCTCTCAAAAATGATGGAGAGTGGTTCGGCAATGACCTCCGCCAGCTCTCTCAGCACACGTGGATGCACCCCATCAGGTCCCATGGACTTGTGGACCTTAGTACTGCCTAGGCGCTCACGCACGTCCTCTTTCCTGACTAAAGGGAAGTCTCCCATTCCCCAGACCCTCTCACTAACCTCCAGGGTGTGGGATTCCTGCGGGAGAGCCTTTTCACTGAAGACGGAAGTAAAGAAGGCATTCAGTATGTCTGCCTTCTCAGCATCCCCCGTTACCAGAACCCCCCCCCCCCTCACTTAGTAAGGGGCCCACATTCTCTCTAGTTTTCCTTTTGCTGTTAACATACTTGAAGAAGCCTTTTTTATTATCCTTTATCACTTTAGCTAGATTCAATTCCAGACGGGCTTTAGCCTTCCTCGTTGCATCCCTGCAGGCCCTGACTACATTCCTATATTCTTCCCAAGTGGTCAGATCCTTTTCCCACATTTCATGGACCTTCTTCTTTCCTTTGAGCTTGCGCATGAGCTCCTTGCTCATCCACACAGGTCTCCTGCCACCTTTTCCCGATTTCTTGCTCACAGGGATGCACTGATCCTGAGCTTGGAAGAAGAGCTGTTTAAATGCTGACCATCTCTCAGAGGCCCCCTTACCTTCTAATTATAATTAATCTAATTATATTTATTATTTTATTTATATCTAATTATAATTAATTTAATTATACATCATTAGCTTGTTTTCCATGCAGTTACCAAACATAGATTTTACAATTTGTGTCTTTCATTTTTTTTCCATCTTTAAGTAATAAAGGTATGTTCTCAATCTTCATTGCATTAGATGGAAATGGAGGATTCAGCTATGAAGAAGATTAATAGGCAGAACAAGTTTCTTTATCATAATTCTTCCTCTATCCTTTTATCCATATATTCAGCTATACATTGGAATGTTATTAATAATAGTTGTATATAATCAAATATACTTATTGTAATTATCATATATTAAGTATTAGTGTATATATATATATACATATTTTCCTGACATGTCTCAGGAGCCAGCTATTTTTTCAGAAACTGTACAAACACAGGAGCAAAACCAATGCTTAAGAATACATACTTACAACATCTATACTATATTAAGAAAAAAAAAACAAAAAACAACTATACTATATTAAGAAAAAAAAAAAAAGCAATATGAATGCAAAAAAAAATCAGATCTGATAACCAAGTAAAATCAAATCAGATGATATGGAATGGAGAAGTGAACATAAAGGAAATAGCATAAAACAAGCACCACAATAAAATTAATAATAAAAAACAAACAAACAAATAATAGAGAACAATGTATTAAATCTTCATTAGGAAAAAAGGCAGAAAAAGACGAGCAATATCATCAGTTTCTTAAGAGCTCAATTTTCAAAACTAAGTTAACTAAGTTAATTCTAAATAACTTTTCCTTTCAAAAGACAGGAAAATGGCATGGCATAGCCTTTACATTGTCTGAGAAGATCATGTTTATTGTATATCAGTATAGAATCATAGAATCACAGTATATTCCTTCTTGCATTCTTTCTTTGTATTACAGATTCAAGGTAAATGGAAACTTCCTTAGGTAATTTCTGTGCAAGCCCAATTTTAGTAGATTTTTTTTTTTTTAATGGTCTCTTTGAACTATTTGCCTTTTCCTGTAAATGAGTGAAAACATTGCATTCCCTTCTATTAGTTTTGGACAGCTTCCAGTTTCTCTATTACTTATTCTAGAGGTGAAGATTCTATATGCCTCCTAACATTGCACTGTAATTTTAATACCCAATATTTACAAAATTTCAGAAGGAGAGTTTGCATCCATGAACACACAAATGTGCTTTTTATATATGTGGTTGTCACATGGGAAAGAAAGTACAAAGAAATAAGTAGCAAACAGAGTTAAAAAATCTGTGTTACAAAAAAGTAGTAATTAAGATGTTGGTTTAGTATCATTAAGACAAATTTTATGAGCAGGAATCAAAAAAATTAAAACTATATCCTTGTTATATGGAGATCAATCCATAAAACTTTAGGTAAGATCATCATGAAATGGCTTTTTAGAGAGTGTAGGAAAGTTACCGAATTTTGAAATCAAGTGATCAAGGTAAAAGATTTCAAGCATGTAAAAATAAAATAATCAAACAGATATAAGCTGTGAGGTTAGATTTATGATTATTTATACAGTTTGAAATTTTACGGTACTATGAGTACTTTAAAATACTATAAACAAATCACAGAGGACTTTACAGGACTCACCACGAAGAAGTTCCTCTGCATATTGGTGCAGAACTTCCTATGGTCTGGTTTCTGGCTGTTTCCCCTTGTCCTGTCCCCACAGACCACTGAAAAGAGGTTGGCCATGTCCCTTTGACCCCCACACTTAAGACATTTACAAACATTTATAAGATCACCTCTGAGTCTTCTTTTCTCAAGGCTTAACATACTCAGGTCACCCAGCCTTTCTACATAGGAAAGATTCTCCAGGCCCTTTATCATCTTTGTAGGCCTCTGCTGGACTCTCTCCAGGAGTCCTTGTCTTTCTTGAACCAGGCAGCCCAGAACTGGATACAGTACTCCAGGTTAATTATATTCTATCCCTCTATTGTTATTTGATATTAATGTTATTATTCTGCCATTATTATTATTATTATTTTTATATTATTATATTATTATTCTGCCATTAACTTCACTTATCATATTAATGATTCCAAATGTCTGTCATAAGTTCCAGAAAATTGCTATAATTTCATTTTTATTGTGTTGTATTTCATCATTCAAAATTCCTCTTCTTCTTACTTTCATTATGACAGTTTTCTTCTTTGGACTTTCTTAGCTTTCCCAAAAGTAAAAAGCAAAATATATAGAATGCTGTTGCCTGAGTATTTTGGCAACTTTTGATATCTGTCTGCATCTCTCTTTATTCTTATACTATATTTTTTCCTTAGCTTAACCCCAATTTACAAAAATTTCATGTCATATTATTTCACTTCTCAAAGTCTTGATTTCTTAGACAGGGCATGCTATGTTTTGCTTTGTTTTGTTTTGTTTTACATTTAAAGTAGTGGAATCTGTATGATTTTTTTTTTTCCCCAAGCCTGCTTAGAATAAATCTGAATACTGTGAATATAAAGCTATTTTATTAATTCAGAAATTTCACACACCTTTGAAATAACAAATAGTTTGATTCTAAGCAGCTAAAATACAGTAATTCAGAAATAAGGCTACATCCTGATGTAGTGCTTCAGTTTTGGTAAAAGACAAAGTTTTTCTGTGTGATTCCACTAATGACATTCATGTGTGTCATTGTCCAGAAGTCACCAGAACTGTAAATTTGAATGTAAAAGTCAAAGAAATGAGACGTCTTTTCTCCTTTATGCGTAATTCTTTTGAAGTTAAAACTTAAATTCTTTGAGCTATTTTAAAACATAATTCCTAGCTTAGCATTGTGCTCCTGAGGAGCTTTTGACACAAGAAAAGAAGATACGGTCTGAATTTCTCACTGCATAATCTAAGATTTTCGCAGATTGGTCATAAAATAAATCATAGGAACATGCTGCTTTTCAGAAACACTGATTCATTATAATTACTTTTTTTTTACTATCATCAATAAGAAATGAAAATTTTCTGAAAAGCAACTTACTAAATTTTCTGGATTTAGGGCAAACATTAATTATATACTTTTTTTTCAGTTTCATATAACTGTTCTTTTCCTAAAGAATGAACATATCGTGTCACTAAAGTTTGTATCCTATTTCCTTGTCATAGGTAGCTTAACAAAATGCTACAAATAGAGGAAATACCAAATGTAATCTGAAATACGTAGATTTCTACGTCTTTTACCATGCGGATTTGAAATATACACGAAATATATGATAAAAGCTCCATATTTTTGTGTTCTGCAAATGTCTATTAGCAGCTTCACAATAAGATACATCTTCATTCATATATAATTAAAGTATTTCCTTTTCTCCCCAAACGTCCTAGTACATTAATTGTTTTGATTATAATTTTCTGGCCTCATTTGCTGATTCCTGATATTTCATGCTGAGAACTTTTGCAGAACATATTGTTTTAATATGGAATACATTTACTGCATACCTTGATATGTGAATTTGGTAATGTAAGTCAGTTGCTCATTTGAGTACATACAAATTTTGCTTGTTCAAAGGAAATAAACTATTTAATATGAATCTGTAACATCAGACAATACGCCTACCTACTTTTATTTCTACATGCTTTTACATTTCTACATGTAATTTCAAACTCTCAAATTCTATCCTTTCAAAGATTTTAGCTTCGAAAATTAAGCCTTCAAAAGTTAGAAAGTGAGAGATAAGTTGCGTATAACTAACATTTTGCCCCTTTTCTTTAATTCTTTAATTTCTTGACAATCATTTTTTGCATTTCTGTCTTTGAGGCCACTGTTCTCACAGTTTCTACAGCATTCCTGCCTTACTTTGTGTAGAAATGTAATTGTTCTTTATATGAATCTTAGTAGTATAACTATGTTGTGGAAAAACAAGGTCTCCCTTTGCAGTTGAAATGCATGTAGCTAGAATCAGGAGATAACAGGATGATAAATGGTCTTTATAGGTAGTCAGTTGAATATTACCTCTGAAACTATATATTAAGCTTGCATTTGCTGTTCAGTTTGCACATAATGCTGGACAAAACAGTTGTAAAAAATTTTAGTTGTGTTCTAATTTCCAATAGCATGCTAAACTGAAGTCAGAATATCTTGTCACTGGAATTTCATTGTCATCAAGGGTGGTGACTATTCCCAATTAGAACAAAGACTTAAAACTCACAGCTTATCTTTGAACTTGACTTACTAAAGCATCCTCAAACAAATCCCAGAGAAGGCTCAGAATTTAATATGAGTTAGACATAATTTTCAATAAATAACTTAAATGTGATGTAAATCTATCCAGTTAAATAAAGTAATTTGGAAAAATATGCTTATAGTGCCAATAAATTGAATGAGGTGTTTGTTTAATGTCGATACTCCACATAGAGCTGTCACATTTAATATTTATCTATCTTTTTATTTCTTATTTACTTTTATGAAACAATCTATAGAACATTTCAAACTGGCAAACAGACATTTTTGGAAATGAAACAAAATGCTTTCTTGTAGCCACAGTAATCTTATTTCACTGATTTCTTTGCTTTGATCTGACTGCGGTAAGAATTTAATACGACTGTGTAACTAAAGACTTCCTAATTAAGGCTCTATTTTCTTTTTTTTTAGTTCAACTGCTTTAAAGAATGTTCATATCAGAATTGTTCTTTTGTTTACCGTTCTTTCCTTTCATGTCTCTTTTATCCAGGAATAAAAGGATTAGGTTCTCATAGTTAAGACTGGGACATAACTCAATATTGAATTTAGAAATAAATGGATAGCTACATGCTATTTAATAATGCAAAATATTCTCACCTGATCATCAAGACTACAGGTCATATAATAAAGGATAGTTATAGAGCTAATCAGTTTGCATACACACGCTTTAAAGAATTGATTTAGACTCTAAATACAACAAAAAATGAGCACTCTTTTTTGCTCAGCAGGTCCCATGCCCTGAAAGTTCCTAAAAATCAGTATTCAAGTCATTGTTCATTACTTCTAGCCATTTGACCTTCTTTATAACATTTATATCTCAGCAGATGACTATGTATGTCCTGTCTGAGTTATAGGAAAAAACAAGCTAGGCTGAGGAAAATGCATTCTGTCAGGGACCTGGTTTATTAAGAATGCAATTAGATAAAATCTACAGTATGCCAGAAGATTTAGAACATCTCGGAAATGATCTAGGTACTGTATTTAATTAAAAGTATAGCTCAATATGGAGAAGAGATACAGTCTACCACTAAAGTGGCCTGGAGTTTAAAGCCTGTGTTCAAAAGGTAGGAGAACAAAAAAATTCTGGTATCAGACCTACTCAAGCTCTTAAAAAAGTTGTTTAAGCACTTTTCTGCATATATTTTGTTTATTGTATTTCTAAATGTAAAGACATTTTATCCAAAGACATAGGCTAACCTGGGAGCAGAAACTCTAAAATATGACTTCTCAGAACACATAAATACTCTGATTGCTACTAAGTTAGAGAGTCATGCTGTATTTTTCTAGTTAAGTATAACCTATAAACTGTTCTTTATTTTGTATATAATGGCCAGGTTTGTGAAGGTATGGAAGAAGGAAGGATGGGCCACTATTTTAAATGGACTAGTTTTCCCTCCTGGGAATTGTCTGATTAACTACTTCAATTAGCAGAAGCTTTAAAACAATTTGTCACGGATAACTCTATTGTACTTCGCTACATTTTTTTTTTAACTTGGAAATCATAAATGAAAATTAGATTTGTTCATAAAAGAACAGAAAACGAGAACATAATTTATTCATTCTATTTCACTATAATTTTGCCAGCTTACAGAGCTATTGTTTCAAACTTTACTCCACAATAAATTTTAATTTTGTTTTCATTTTTAGTACCCTAGAGACTTTCCAAAAAAAAAAAACCTGTTCTAATTACTGTGCCATACAAATGCAAAATCTGAATGTGAGTTTTGCCTATAATTTCCGCATAATTCTGTTATCAATAAAGAGACAGTAGATGAGGCAGAAATATAAAGAAGAAGAAGAAAAAATAAGTTTGGATTCTAATCTTCAAAAATCATCACAGTTATAGTTGTCAAACTTCTTTTAGGTAATGCAGGATAATAGAATATTTTGAGGTAAACTAAAAGAGACTAAAGGCTCCATTTCCTATGGCCTTTTGTCTAGAAAGAATTTAAAAAAAAAATAAAAAAATAAAAAAATTGCAAGTGAGGTAAAAGGTAAGGTCCTCTGCCAGGAATGTAGTATTTAGCCCACAGAATGTCACAAGTCAAAGCTCAGACTTTCAGAAGCCTTGTAGCTTTCACACATATACATTAATATAAAACAAAACAGAAAACAAGGAGTTGCAGAGGGAGCTTGAATTCATTTTTCAGGTACACCAGGACAGTTCTGGTGTGTGTATTCAGCTAGGTTCTTGACAAATTTGTCAGTGTCTTCTCTTGTTACTTGCTTGGTTCTTCACACCGCTGGCAATATGAGTTGTTAAATAATTTCAGTCAGCTCAGGCACAATACTAACCCTGTCATATAATCTTGGATCTAGAGATCCATGTAAGATATAAGATACTTAACAAATTCAAAAGCAATTAGGATAGATTTCAAATCAAGAAGGCACTGAAAATACCAGTAAAATAGATGCATTTAATACAACTTTAGTATCATATTTTCTCATCATTCGAATGATGAGAATGATGAGAATCATCTTGCTATTTTATTTCTAAGAAGTAGATTTCCTGTGCAGGTCCTTTGACTTACTTTTCTTTATGACAAAACTGGCTTTCAGAAGGATTTGAAATATTTTCTTCCCTTTCTCAAAAACTTCCTTGGCAATGATCAAAGTATTGCAGGTATTCAGGAGCTTCCCAGTGTTCCAGTGTCATCTGGTTAAAACCCACGGCAATTGGTACGGCTGTGTTTCCACCCCTGAGGCAGTGGTTTCCAGGTGTACTGAATGCCCCTCCAAATGAAAGCAAATTGTGGCTTGCACTCTGCCAACTAAAGGACTCAGACAGATTAGCTATATCAGCTGTGGCATATCATTTGGCTGCCTTTGACTTCAATTTGTATTGAAGTTCTTGTATGTCTGGTATGACAGCACTCAGAGGTGGTGTGACTTCAGGTCTCAGTAGTCAACTATTAGCCTCCACTCTTCACTGGACTTCTTCACTTTCCATATCAGACTGTTAAAGTGTGAGCGAGTCTTGCTGATTACTCCTTGTTACTCCAGCTGACTAATCAGCTGATGGATGGAAATCAGGGAGTCCACATTGGTGAGATATTATCACTAGCACACTATTGTAGTAGCTACTGACATCTGTTCTTTTATTCTTGGCAACCCCTCAGCAGTCCTCTGAGAGACCAGGTAAAGTAGACAAATGCTTAATGTCCTCCATCTACAAGTCAGGTATACCAAAAGTCTGATGCCACCTTTTTGGGTCCTTGAAGAATCTTCTCCTGAGGTAATCTATAACAAGCATGCATGGAGCCTCTGGACCAGTCACGATGGGATGCTTTTGCCACTTATTCCTAATTAGGCTCACTTCGGCCTCCAATACAACTAAATACTGGGATCCCCCTGTCGCTCCTGAAATGCTAGATGATTTCTTTCTGTTTATAATATGATGGCATCAGGGTATGCTGTAAATTAGTGTTGACAAGAACCTTATAGTTTTGTGATTTTAATGTGTCAGGCCATCAAATCCACACAGTCCAATGAATCAAATGTCCCTTTCCTCCACCTGGCTAGAGGTAGGCTCCTCTAGTCCCAGTTATTCTATTCATTACTCACTTCTTGTGAATGTGCTTCAAAATTCTTGATTTCAAACTCGGAGATAAGACCATCTTCTCTGTTTTAGAGAACAGTCCATTAGAAACTGAAGCCACTATTTTCATGAAAGAAGCTTCTTTTGAGAGCGTTTTCCCTTGCAACTCATATAGTCGTGCCTGTAAGGTCAAAGTGAGTTTTTCATCCCACTTTCTCATATCCTCTCCTTGGTCACACAGGTACAACCATGGGATGACATGTGGTGTGTATTCACTGTATCTTCTCTCTTGAACTGAAAATCAGTTACTTCTGATAGCTGAGATGCTGGTTCACACAGAGGAGAGGATAACATATTTCCTTAGAGTTGTTGGGCCTCCTAGGAAAATTTCCCCACAGCTAAAACTCAGGCCCACATATTTTCTTCATATTGTCAGAGTTGATCAGCCAATTCATCGAATATTTATTCCTCTCAATCTTTCCACGTCATTACTGCTCATGAGGTGGCCTATGATTATGCTGAACTCCGTAGAAACTTTCACCGTATGGATTGTGTGCTTTTGACACTAGCTGGATTTTGGGATAAATGCTGATAAAACCTATTATTCAGGTGAATGTTATAAACCACATCCAGTACCTCCAATTCCTTCATATACAGGATACCTCTTTCCGTGGTGGTCTGCTTGTCTTGATGACATGTAATATCATCCCTGAGGGGATACTCTTCCTTCATGGCTGACTGAAGCTGTGTCCAGAGGGGGAGAGCATTTTCATTTTTTTGCAATCTCTTTGTCAATACCTACTTCCCTAGAGTGGAATCTTAGCTGCCTGG
This sequence comes from Meleagris gallopavo, assembly GCF_905368555.1. NCBI lineage: Eukaryota > Metazoa > Chordata > Aves > Galliformes > Phasianidae > Meleagris > Meleagris gallopavo. Next base: position 78,114,745 of record NC_139406.1, on the reverse strand, counting down.
CTTCCATGCCCACTAAAAACAGGCTAGGAGGCTAGGAGTTATCCCAGCATTGGAGCAGCCAAGTGACAATGTGCTCGCCCAGATGCCAGCTGAAATCTTTCCACATATCTCACAGCTCAACTATGTACAGACTTCAAGTGGCTGTTCACTCATTTCTAACCTCTGCCTCTTCCTCCCATTCTAGTGATGGTTATTGTAAGGAGTGGCCTTCAATATCATCTTCTTCCTTCCTTATTAAATAAGATGACTTTCCCATCCATATTTTCTGCTTGTGGATAGAGATGATGGATATTGGTACAAGTTCTTTGTCTGGTTCAGCTATAGGATCTGTTGCAGGAGTTAGGTTACATCTAGATCTTCCTTTTGAGAATGCTGAATTGTGCTTGAATAGTGCTTGATAGGTGCAGGTTTGAACCAAGCACAATGCAGTGAGCTATAACTCTTTGTCACTGCTGGGATCAGGGTATACTTTTCTAAAACATTCTGTCAGCTTTTTAGGATTCCACATCTGATGAGGGGTGAGTTCCAGATCCCTCAGAGGTGATAATCATGATTTACACCGGTGCATATTCCCCCACACACCTTGCCACCCACAGCCATTCTGCTTTGGGGTAGATCTCTGAGGATGGTATTTTTGAATAGTTTCTTAACCAGAAATAAAATCAGAAACACATGATGAAGATGTAGCAATAAGATCTCATGCGGTTATATTGAAAGTTTTCAACAACTATTTTAGCTTTCCTGGAGTAAAGAGTATATCAGTTAAGAGTTTCCATGTAAAGTTCTTGAAGTCTGAGAATGATGGCATACTGAGTACAAGTGCCAAGTTAAATCAATGACCACACTGATTTATAACATAAGAACATCGGAATTACAGAATATTAGGGGTTTGAAGGGACGTCTGGAAACTGTCAAGTCCAAACCTCCTGCTAAAGACATGCTATTTACAAACTAGTGAATCCCTAAAGAAACCTAGGCCAGCCTAAAACAAGCTGGAGTTAAGAAAAACAGCTTTGAAAGCAAGTAATATCAAACTGAAAATGAAAAGATCAGCATTAAAACCAGCAGTCATTAAGCTACATTTATAACAATTTTATTTTAACATGTTCTGGTCAGATCATTCATCATCTCAACATTTTGAAGATGGTGCAATGTTGGGCACCAGAAGGACTGTCATGGTTTAAACCAGCTAGCAGCTGAACATCAAAAAATCTTCTGCTCTTCTGAGGTCTGCTGATGGGTATCACCTGTCTCGAAGGAAGAAGTGGATCCTTGCTCAGGAGCTGGCAGGACTTGTAGAGAGGGCTTTAAACTAGATATGAAGGGGAAGGGGATAAAACTAGGCCCTCTAGAGAAGAGTCTGGGGGAGCGGTAATGGGATTAGGGGTGAGACGAGGGGCTCAGCAGAAGTGCATCTACACCAATGCACGTAGCATGAGCAATGAACAAGAAGAGTTGGAAGCCACTGTGCAACAGGCAAGCTATGACCTAGTTGTCATTACAGAAACATTGTGGGACTGCTTCCATGACCGGAGTGCTGCAGTGGATGGCTACAAAGTTTTCAAGAAGGATAGGCAAGGAAGGAGGGGTGGCAGCGTGGCTCTCTATATTAGAGAGAGCTTTGATGTTACTGAGCTTGTGGCTGGGGGTGATAAGGTTGAATCCCTATGGGTAAAGATCAGGGGAAGGGCTAACCAAGGCAGACATCCTAGTGGGTGTCTGCTATAGACCACCAAACCAGGATGAAGAGACAGATGAGCTGATCTATGAGCAGCTGGCAGAAGCTGTGCGATCGCCAGCCCTTGTTCTCACGGGGGACTTCAACTTCCCCAACATATGCTGGGAATACAGCACAGAACAGAAGAAGCAGTCTAGGAGGTTTTTGGAGTATGTGGAGAATAACTTTCTGATGCAGCTGGTGAGAGAGCCTATGAGAGGAGCTGCTCCACTAGACCTACTGTTCACAAACAGAGAATGTCTGGCGGGAGGTGTGGAGGTTGGGGGCTGTCTTGGACAGAGTGATCATGAAATGATCTCGATTCTTGGTGGAGCCAGGGGGGGGAACAGCAGAACTTATAATTTGGATTTCCGGAGGGCGGACTTTAAATTGTTCAGAAGACTAGTAGGGGAAGTCTCCTGGGGTTCAGTGAGTAAAGGGGTCCAAGATGACTGGTCGCTCTTCAAGAAGGAAGTCTGAAAGGTGCAGGAACAGGCTGTCCCCCTGAGCAGCAAAATGAGCTGGTGGGGAAGAAGACTGGAGTGGATGAATAGGGAGATATTCTTGAGGCTTCAGGAGAGAATCTACCTCCTGTGGAAGAAGGGACAGGCAACTCAGAAAGAATACAAAGAAATTGTTAAGATGTGCAGAGAGAAAATCAGAAAGGCAAAAGCCCAGCTTGAACACAACCTGGCCACTGGGGTAAAAAGGAACAAGAAACTCTTTTACAAATACAACAACAGTAAGAGGAGGACTGAGGAGGACCACTGAGGATAAGGAAAAGACAGAGATTCTGAATGCCTTCTTTATGTCTGTCTTTAAAGGTCAGACCAGTTATCCTCAGGGTACTCTACTCTCTGACCTGGTAGTCTCAGCTGGGGAGCAGAATAAACCCCCCATGATTCAGGAGGTAACAATCAGAGACTTACCACTCCAACTAGACTGTCACAAGTCCAGGGGGCCAGATGAGATTCACCTGAGAGTGATGAGGGAACTGGTGGAGGTGATAGCCAAGCTGCTTTCCATCATCTATCAGCGCTCCTTGTTGACTGGTGAGGTCCCTGAAGACTGGAGGCTTGCCAATGTGACTCCTATCTACAAGAAGGGTTGTAAGGAGGATCCAGGAAACTACAGGTCTGTTAGCCTGACCTCGGTGCCAGGGAAGGTTATGGAGCAGCACGTGCAGGACAACTGGGGGATCAGATCTAGCCAGCATGGGCTCACAAAGGGCACCAACCTGATCTCCTTCTATGATCTAGTGACTCATCTGGTGGATGAGGGAAAGGCTGTTGATGTAGTCTACCTAGACTTCAGCAAAGCCTTTGACACTGTCTCCTGCATTATTCTCCTGCTGGCAGCCCATGGCTTGGATAGGTACAGTCTTGGCTGGGTAAGGAACTGGCTGGAGGGCTGAGCCCAGAGAGCGGTGGTGAATGGAGACAAATCTAGTTGGCGACTGGTCACGAGTGGTGTTCCCCAGGTGTTGGTTCTGGGGCCTGTCCTCTTCAATACTTTTATTGATGATCTGAATGAGGGCACTGAGTGCAACCTCAGTAAGTTTCCAGATGACACCAAGTTGGCTGGAAGTGTCGATTTGCCTGAGGGTAGCGAGGCCCCACAAAGAGATCTGGACAGGCTGAATAGCTGGGCTGAAGCCAATGGGATGAGGTTCAACAGGATCAAATGCCAGGTCCTGCACTTTGGCCACAACAACCCTAGACAACACTACAGGCTTGAGGCAGAGTGGCTGGATGACTGGAAGAGGAAATACCTGAGAGTATTGATTGATGCTCGGCTGAACATGAGTCAGCAGTGTGCCTGGGTGGCCAAGAAGGCCAATGGCATCCTGGCTTGCATCAGAAACAGTGTTTCCAGCAGGAACAGGGAAGTAATTGTCTCCCTGTACTCAGCACTGGTGAGGCTGCACCTTGAATACTGCATCCAGTTTTGGGCTCCTCATTGCAAGAAAGACATTGAGGTCCTGGAGCAGGTTCAAAGAAGGGCGACAAAACTGGTGAGGGGTACGGAGCACAGGTGTTATGAGGAACGGCTGAAGGAGCTGTGATTCTTCAGTCTGGAGAAGAGGAGGCTCAGAGGAGACCTTATTGCTCTCTACAGCTTCCTGAAGGGAGGTTGTAGTGAGCTGGAGGTCGGCCTCTTTTCTCGCTAACTAGTGATAGGAAATGGCTTCAAGCTGCACCAGGGGAGATTTAGGCTGGACGTTAGGAAATACTACTTCTTTGAAAGAGTGGTCAGGCACCGGAATGGGGCTGCCCAGGGAGGTGGTGGAGTCACTGACTCTGGAGGTCTTCAAAGAACATTTCAATGTTGTGCTGAGAGACATGATTTAGTGAGAACTATTGGTGATAGGTGGATGGTTGGACTGGATGATCTCGAAGGTCTTTTCCAACCTTGGTGATTCTATGATTCAGTGATTCTGTGACAGTAAGAGAAGAAGAAAGACTGAAATATGCTTGTTTGTGTACAGCACCACTCAGCAAAATCTAAAACATTAGTGACTTATCAATATTGTTTTTCTCCCAAAGCCAAAACATAGCACCATACTATACTCTATAAAAGAAAATCAACTCTTCCAGCTGAAACCAAGACACGCCCATTCCAACCTAAGCCATTCTATGATTCTATACTTAACAAAAAATCGTAACTCCTGTTGTGTTTTTCTCCTTCTTAAAAAATTACTTTATATATCAAAATCAGAATTATATAAATTATCTTTTTCTTTTAATATATACTGTGCAATGCACACTGCTAAAGTTTTTTAAGCATCTGCTAGAGTTTGAAAACACATTTGCTGTTATTTTCAACGAGGATGAACAAATAATACAGTAATTAGTGTAAGATAAGAAAGCAGGCACTCAGAGATATGACCCAGGGACTGTAACCTAAAAAATTATCAAGAATTGCTGGATTTGACAATGTCCTCGTTTTTATTTAGAAGAAATGCAGATGACCCAAAATCTCTTCTCTTGGACAGAACTGGAAAAGCTGTAAACAACTTTAAACTGGATTAAAAGACTGCATGTGAAGAGCTTCATTATTTCCTAAAGCGGCAACAGCACAATTATACCTGAGTCATAACAAACGTAATAAATTAATAAATAAATTAATTAAGCATTAAAAAGGATTTGAGCATGCAGTAATAGATTCAAGTGACATCTAAAATATCATCAATGTTATGAAACTGAAAAAAATCAACAGTTAACAAGACCACTGAAGCAATAATAAACTAGGATTTGACATTCTTCCCTTGTCCCCAGGCTGTTGGCTTATACAGTATAGAGCACTAACTGTTTATCCACTGAATTTTGTCAGTCTGATTATCTTTTTTCACCTGCAGGGACTATCCAGTATAACAAGGCCTTACTAAAACATCATCATCTTTTTAGCCTTTGAAAGTAATTGAAGAGACAGCTTCGAGATGGTTTAACCTTAGTGCCCTTTTATTAGACAAATATGCGGATGCTAGTGGGCCTGTAGAACTTCTTGTTGATTTTACTTTTTTCTTCTGTAGCCATATTGTAAGTCTCAAGATCCCTAAAAAGCCATCACTTCATTGTGCTTTTCACTGACAATAAATGCAGTAGTTCTATTATTCCCTTCAGACTCTGTTCTTCTCTAAATCTTATTGCCCAAGATGGAAAGTCTAAACACATAATTTAACATCACTCACTTCATAGTCATCATCTAGATGGAACACATCTATTAAATTACAATGTCTGTGACCTGCAATCAATTTCTGAAGTCTGGACTATAAATTTGGCCATAAACATCTTGATAGACAAAATATTTCCCTCCAGGCAGTAGTCTGTGTGGCCTTATTAGTTTCTCATTAACAGTGATTCATCTAGGGTTCCCCAAGTGGTACATCTTTATCTTTGGTCTCATAAAATATGTATTTAAAAATGAATGCCTCTCTTGCACATTCAGATGTAATTTATTTTGTTTATATTTCTTTGCTGTTGCTTACCAGGACCTTGGCTACTTGATTTCATTGTCTACATTTTGTCCTGTCTTACTTTTCTGTTCTATTATTACATGTTACTGATTATAAAATTGTCTTAAAGATTGCAGCTCACAAAAAAAGTAAATTATGCAGATAATAATTAACAGATTTGCACACTTGTGTTATATGCCAGTTCACATCTACTGAATACTGCTGCTGTCTTGCAGGTGCCACTTCACATCTACTGAATACTGCTGTCTTGCAGGTGATTTCTGAAGTATTCCAGCAGCTCATAAGACAATTCAATCAGAAAATATTTAGTTTGACCTCTTGCTCAAACCAGCATGAACTATGATGCAGTTGATGCTACTCCTCCACTAACTTTCTCCAGTGATGCAGAATGCATTCACTATTAGTTGAACTATATATTTATAATGCTGATATTCTCTATTCCTTCGGAAACAACTTTCATTTTCTATATTGATCACTACTAAAAATTAAGCTGATGTTTACATGAAACTGTTTCCCTTCTGACTGTTAATGTTGACAACATTTTATTATGTCCATTTGTTAACCAACTTAACATCAGAGATATCAGTGCCTCCTTCAAATGATACAACTTATTCACTGCTTCCAGGACCCTGAGTAGTAAACCAGACTGCCAAACATATATGAAAGGACTGTACTGCCTTTGCCTTGTTCTCCATTGAAAAGATCCTTTATAATGTTTTGCATAATTCTAAACTACATCTCTTTTGTGTAGAATAAGTAGAATTGTATAATTCCAGGAAACTGATGCTGAGTGTGTCGAAGATCTGCAGAAGAGACCGAGCAATGGTGTTTCATGGGCAACTTCACTATGCAAATTGAAATTTTACAGTCAATTTCACAAGTTGAAGGTAGTTGAAAAGTCAGACAAAAATCTTATATATATTTTAGGCTACTGGCACGTGAAATTTACATTCTGAGCAAGATTTGTGTAAACAAAGATGTTTAAGTTTTGTACTGTGCCTATAATTTCTACTCAATTAACAAATCTCTGAAAAACCTTAATCTGTTCTTAAGTTTTAAATGTAGTGCTTATATAGTACTTGATTGCTGATAGTTTAATGTGGAGAGTGTACCTCAGAACATAAGGGTTTCCTCCAATCTTATTATTATTTTTATTTCAAAAAAGAAATCATCTAATTGTCTATAGTATTCATCTCTATTGTGACCCATAGTCATTCTTGCCCTTCCTTCTCAATTCTAACTCAGTGATTTACACGTCAACATATTTAGAATGCTTTAATGTCAATCTTATTCAGTTACTGGAAGGAATCACAGTATCAGAGAATCACAGCTTTTAAGAGAACAACGTCATAGTTAACTCCTTGTAAGCTGAAAAATAAACTAAAACATTATTGAAGTTTTCAGTGACTAATATTTTGATTAATATATATATATATATTTATTCATGATATTTTTCAGTGGAAACAATACAAAGTAATGATTCATAAAACTTCTAAATAAAGTCAATGATGAGTTTTTAACTACAAGTATTTAGTCTAATAACTCTAATTATATATCACTATTGCTGGGCAGCAACTTACTACATAGTCAATTAGTCCCTATTCTACAATTCTGACAGTTTTGTTGAAGAAACTAAGTGTTTCATTTGGAGTGCCAGAGTTATCCAGCATAATTAAATTATTAAAAGTACAGTAATTTTATATAAAAACTCTATAAGCAATACAAGAAATCTAACTTAAAAAAAAAAATAAAAATTATGAAAATGATTTGGGAGCAAGAGAGCAACTTTTGTAGCAATCAATAGAATCTGTGCCAAGAGTGATAAAGTTGTTGCATTGTTAGATTATACACTATCGTCTAGAATTACTGATCTTGCTATGATCATGACACAAATTAAAATAGTACTTATTCTGTCACTTTTTTATTAAGTAAGGACAATAACTGATTACTTGTAAAAAAAACCTTGAGGTCTATTACTTTTATTTTCTTCCCGTAACTTGTTTTGCATTTAATAATACACAATTTACTGTCTGTTTTAGCAATTTTATTTAAATTACTTTGGCTTTAGTTAGTTTAACAAATTTCAGAATAACTTCTATTAATCTAGATAGGAATCATGATCATAGGCTACTACATTAATAGTCAAAAATTCTATACTGATAACAGTCTAGATGATAATATTCTGTGATAAATATATAAGATTCTCTGATATGCCTTATGCTCTTGTAAACACAATTAATGTATTATAGCAAGTCTACATAGGAATCTAGCAATCTGTTTGTAAGCATATTATATAATTATTAATAATATATAATTATAATAATTATATAACTATATTTTCCTAGTATCAATTAATTAATGGGACATGCATGATCTCTAAGTAGCGTGATGATGCTTTAAATGCCATTTTCATTGATATTTGATACTATGTTATTATTTGATTCAAGAAGTTATTATGTAAAATTGAATATTATCTATTACAGAGCCAAAAAAAAAAAAAAAATCTGATATGATTTTATAGAGTCAGTGAAAGAAAATATCTGCTAACACTGAAATTTTGCATTGCCTGCAACTGTCTTCTCAGCAAAACAAGTAATTATTTTCTAAGATTCAGAATATTGAACCTGATAGCATCCATTTAAAATGATTGCTTATAATTTTGAATTTTCATTGACGTTGAATTGTCTTTTCTTAAAGGAAACTGGACAAATGTGCTGAAAATTTTGGAATTGGGTATGGCTGTTTCATTTGCTTCAGAGCAAAAATAGGAGCCTAGATTTCCCATTTAACTCATAACTTCTCTAATGCTGACAAACTACACATTCAATTCAACCTGGCCTTGAACACCTCCAGGGATGTGGGATCCACAATCTCTCTGGGCAGTCTGTTCCAGCACTTCACCACCCTCCCAGTGAAAAATTTACTTTTCACATCTAATCCAAATCTCCCTTCTTTTTGTTTAAAATCCTTTTATTAGCACTATCAGACAGTGTAAAAAGTTGATCATCCTCTTTTTCATAAGTCATCTTTAAGTACTAGAAGGCTGCAATGAGATCTCTCCTAAGTCTTCTCCAGTCTGAACAAGCCCAGCTCCATTAGCCTTTCATTGCAGGAGAGGTTCTCACTCTGACCATCTTCGTGTCCCTCCACTGGACCAATATCAAAACAAAACTAGTATTACATTCTAACTACTTATAAAACTGTTGAGCAACGTAAAAAAACTGTATATTACTGTCATGTAAAAATTGCTATTCCCTTTTAATATTCCTTCCATGCTTGCATTTGCTGTGTTGATCACAATCAAGTGACATTGTAAGGCTAAGATAGACTCTCTTCCATATCAATGTCTTCATATCAAACATACTGGGGTATTTTCTGGTTTGCTTGTTTGTTTGTTTGTTTTCCAGGGGAAATTACTAAATGTAACCTGTGATGAAACTAAACAAGCCATGCAAAACAAACAAACAAAACAAACCCAATTTCAATATATTTTATCAAAATATATTTTATTTCAAAACCTATAAGGTTTTTTTTTATAAGGCAGATTAATACACTTTACATTAGTGAGAAAAGAAAAAGTAAAATTTATCTTCAGAAGTTCTTCTGTTATTCCTGATCTTTTTGCCTTGGTTTACCTGTTATCCAGTAGTGCTGAAGCCTGAGCAGAAGTATTTTATTGCTGTTGCTTTCATCTTTGCTTGTTTTCAGAACACTCTTCTCCTTCTCAGATATATCTGATCACATAATATTTACTTAGATCCATCAAATGATCTGAATCTATTTCTCAGAATGCCTTCCATTTATGATTAAAATGACAGTCTGGGGGGACTTGAATATGAAGAGAGGCCTAGAATTTCATCTAGTCAAAACATCTGTCTAGTATCTGTTGTCCAAATAAATAGGAAAAATAACTGAGCAGCGTGTACTTAATGTAACTAAATAAATAACTACTGAAAAAAAAGAAAAAAAGGTAGGAGTAAGTAAGAGTTTATACAGAAGGAAAAATAATATCTTTCATTTAAGAAAGCTATGTCTGAGAGATCCAGAAGGAATATAAAGTAAAAATTTCAAATATTGAATATTTTAAACTTAATAAAGGAAAGATTATTAAGTGATGTAATTAAGGAATACATTTAATAGAGTAGAATGGGGAATGAGAAGACCAGATAGAAAAGCATACATTAAGAATGTTTCCAAAATTAAATATATATATATTTTTTTTCAGTTGAAAAGAAAAATAAAAGAACATAAAGACATGGTGGACAATCACTATTCAGAACCTCTGAATTATTTATTTTTCTGCTAGAAATCTATTTAGTATTTGATCAAGTCTGGTTAATCACTTATTAATGTAGAACAGTAAATGTATTTCAGAAGACAGGAAATATGATTTTGACAACACCAAATTATAAATCTTGTGGAAGAATATATATAGTTTAAACTCAGATTTTAAAAGACAACCTTGAAACAAGCAGGACAAAAAAGAGAAAATTTATTTTTGTTGATAATAGGAGTATTTTTGGAACATTCCTGTCTAAATGCCTGTGAGGGCATCTGCTACAGAAATTTGTGGAAGATATTCAATGATACAGAGACCAAGATCCTTAGAAGAAGGATGGCTTAGTAAGTAACATGATTCATTAAAGTATCAATTTGAAATAAGAAAACTGCAAATAAGTATAATAATTCATCTACTTTTTGTTAATATTCAAATTAGTCACCACAGCACATAGATTAGTAGTAAAGAAATCTGCCAGTAGCACAAAGCTGAGACGTTATCAACAGAGAAAAAGGATATCACAGAGGAGGAACAAGTTGAGAATCAAGATAAAAATCAATTAAAAGAAATACAAAATAACAATATTAGAATTCTATTAAAAATGTTATACACTTTTGTACTTATAAATTGGAAATAATTAAGAAAGAAAAAGATGTGGATGCTTGTTGATGAATGACAATCATATAGATAGAATCCTGCAATAAGGATACTTTATTAGAAATTGAGAATTATTATTTTTTGTAAGCAGAATTACTAAGAACTCATCTGAAATTCTATATGCAACTAGTTCTCCGTAGTCACAAAGATGAACTGAATTGAAATAAAAGGAGAGGAAGTCAGGCAGGATGACTTAAAAAATAGAAAACCTGTCTTTTTATGTATAAATAGCAGGAATTTATATTGTTTTTGAAGTAAATATCAGTAACAAATGAAGAAAAATCATTAAAGATAAATACCAATATTCTATAACCAGAGAGTGTCACTAAATGCCAGAGGAAGAAAAAAATAAATAAAAAAAATTCTCAGTGAAGCCATGGTCTTATAATGCATAAAACTGGAGAGTTTTGCTTATTATAAACTCTCTCTCTGTGGAGATTTGATAGCAGCCTTTCAGTATTTAAAGGGGGGTTATAAGAAAGAAGTGAATAGATTCTTTAGCTGGGTCTCCTCCCACTTAATCAGTTTTGAGGGAGGTGAATCTTTTTCTATCTCCTCAGTTGCACCTCCCTTAGTCAGTAGGGGTCACTGCAGCAATGGAGTCATCCAAGTCTCAGCGTTTTGTTAACAACAACTAATTCTCTACTTGAAGATAAATTTGGCTAATTTGCTAATTACGATTAATAGGTGTTACAGGTAAGGCAATATTAGGCAATATAAGAGTCAAAGGATAGAAGAAAATAAAAAGAAAATATAGAAAATGGGACAAGAGACACAGACATACAACTATACAAACATGGCGAAGTAAAGCATTTCACCGCTTTTCAATTTTTCATTGTCATTGTGGTGCTGATCTTTAGTAGTGGTAGTTCTTCCAAGGTTGTGGTGGTAAGCCGACAACTAATGACAAACTTACCTACTTTTATGTATAGTTAAGGGAGGTCGAGCCTGCTCTTTGGAATGGCAGTTTGTAGCTTTGGGGAATCTCAGCAGAAACTCTCTTGTTCCTGTCTTCCAGGCTTTGCAAATTTAAATCAGATAAGAGGAATTAGGGAGATCTTCACAGGATACAATGGTGTAATCTCCCAATCTCCTGTATCAAGCTGGAAACACTTGTTCCCAGGCCAAGTCTTCAGCTAGAAAGCATTTTGGTCCTTACTATTCTACAGCAAAACAGTACCAAAGAAATGCTTTTGAATGTAAAACACAAGTCCTCAAAATGTTCTTGACTGTCTCAAGTTGTTTACTCAAAACAAAGCATTCCTTCCCAGTCTCAGACAGTCTGCTGATAAGGGGAAATGGTTTCAAACTAAAGGAAGGCAGATTTAGATTGGATATAGGAAGAAAGTTTTTTATGGTAAGATTACTGAGGCATTGGGGTGCTCAGTCTCTGGAGGCAGTCAAGGTCAGACTGGACCAGGCTCTGAGCAACCTGATCAAGTTGCAGATATCCCTGTTCATTTCAGGGAGTTGGACTATATGACTTTTAATGGTCCCTTCCAATATAAATGTTTCTATGATTCTATGATTCTGAATATAATATGAAACTGTCCTGTCCATGATGGCGACTGAAGCAGATGAGAATAAAGTAAAACAGTCCTGAATTTCTCTGATAATTCTGAATGTCAAAGCTCTTCAAAAGAAAAAAAGAAAAAAAGAAAAAAAATCTAATTAAAATTATCATTGCATTAAGATATGACACGTGCTACAAGTTTAAATAGTAAATCATTACCTTGTGAGAAAATTTACAAAATTTGGTGTACGTTCTATCACTCAAAGCCCTTAAGATTATCCAGAAAATATGGAAAAGTCCTCAATGAATGTATTTGATGAATAAATTATTGCTGTGAATTTTGGCCTTTGTAGTGCATGAGTCTAGATATGATCCTATTTTCACAGCAAATGCTATTAGTTTTATTATTATCAATCACAATTAATATTATACTTAATTAATTCTCTAATAAAATCTGAAGTGACTTATCTGAACACAATTTATCTACCAGTTTCAGAATAAAATAATGTGATTCATGTTTTCTGTTTACTTCTTAATATCTTAGTTTAGAACACAATTTTTGTAAAATGTAACGGCAATTTACAGAGAAGTTATAGAGAAGTTACAGAAGTAGAGGAGGAAACATAATTGCAAAACATTTTCCCTGTCCTTTATTTTTCTGTAAGTCTCGCAAAAAGTTCCTGTTCTCTGATCAGCTCCTAAATGCCAGTTTAAAATATGTGGCATTTTTCTAGTAGTAACACCCGGAGTCCATCAGCTTTTTGTTCTGTTCAGAGATATCATTGTTCTTAATTTAGTTACTAGTATATAATATATATATGTAATTGCTAGACATGGCAATAAAAATATTGATATTAATAACATTACTAATATGTATATATTTACCAGTGAAAATTTAATTTGAGTCTAACATTTGGTTTGGTTTGATAAAAGTTTTATAGAGACTAATAAGCCCCTCTGGCCTATAAAGTTATTGTTCTAGAAAAGGGTTATTGCCTTATAAACAAGAAACATCCTCAGATTATCATAATAGACTGCCACTTACGAAGAACAGAATGTTAAAACAAGTTCAAAGTAAAGTGAAGCATAAGTTCATTCCTTTTGTAGTTTTGCTTTTTTTTCTTTCCTAAAGAGAGAATCGGTACACCAACCACCATTTTACTGAAAATTTGCTAATTTGCATATCTAATTTCAAGCTGTACTAATTGCCTCTGAAAATGCCAAGCTTGTTTATTAGTCATTTCTTATTTTCCTGAAGGAAGAGTCTATTTACTCAGAAGCATTCTCCATAGCTGAAAAATCATTATCCTGAGACCCAAGGAAAAAATAAACCAATATTTAAAATGTATTAAAGCAAGGTACAGATCTTTTGTCTTTTATAATGAAAATTTACAATTAAGTTAGCAGATGCCTCCAGACATTCTGATCTAGGGAAATAGGTCTATTAACTTTTGAAAGTTAACTTTTGAAAAATATTTCCATCATCACCCTCTGTGGTTAAACAACATTCCTTTGCTTATTTATGGCCTAAAATGCTCAAACATAATATCATGAGTTTAAATACATTTTGAAGTTTCATAAATAACAGCTTCTACCTTTGATAACTGTTCAATTCACATATTTGTCTCCTAATTGTAATAAGATTTGCATATGCGTACACTCTGAAAACATTATCCATTGTAATAAATCAATGGTAATGCAAAGAGGCTGTTTTATACCATTTCATTGACTATCTGACCAACTCATGTAAGTATTTGTTGAGTTAGTGCTGTTTCTGTATCTTTCTAGGTGAGATATCTGTGTTTTAAAAGATGAAGTCATGAATCCTAATCCAGATGCTGCTTATATATGATTGGCTGTACTGTTTCTATATATGAAACTGTGGAGTGCTACATTATCCTGAAAAGTATGAAGACTGAAGTTGTCTCAATGCCTACAAAATTCATCTGCACTGAAATCAACTCCACACACAAAAGCTAATTATGATTTTATTGTCTATTATAATAACTTAATTACAGGTATCTCTAGAGGGGGCATAAATTGCTTGAGTGCCTGACAAATTAAAATGTTAACATTTGGCAGTGATACATATATAAAGCAAGAACTCTGTAGATGTGAACAATAAAATACAACTGGTACATTGATAGAAACAACTAACACTCAGTGAGGCATAAATTTAGTAGTTCATATGATATGTTTTTAAAATTCCTGTTAAGCATAGGTATTTTCATGTTTAATTTAACATATGTTAATGAAAATTGAAGGGGTTTGTTTTTCATGTTAATATTTGATAACGGGCCTTAATAAGAGAGTATGCATTTATTCTTGAAAAATAACAATAAAATAGATATGTGCAAACAAATCCACTTTCTTAAGCCACTTTCTTGGTAATTCATACTATGAGCAGCTATTCAAATAACTGTCAGATGTTTGTATTCTGGCAAAAATCTAATACTCCCCCAGCACCCCAAATAAAAAAATCCCTCAAGCCTATCACATCAAATTGCTATAATATGCAAGCTCTGAAATTGTATCATGCATACTAAGGGAATTATATGCATCAATCTTTTCCAATGTGTCTACCTACTCAGATTCATCTTAGATTCAACATCCTAAAATAACATAAAGGAATAATGTAACAGAATATTAAGGATTCTGGAGTGTCACAATGAATATCGTGGGTGTCCGAACTTTTGGCTTGCCTGGCCACATTGGGTGAAGAGGAATTGTCTTGGGCTTCATATAAAATATATAATACAGTTAATGTATATAACAAAACTTTTATACATACATATATATTATTAAAATATAAAAAATTGGGCAACAAAAACATAAAACTAATAGAGTATATGATCTTGTTTTTGTGAAACCAATGCATCAGTCTAGTTCATTCAAAGTGATTGCAATCCTTAGTGAGTTCTCAATGTGTTTTTCAGAGATTTTTGATGAAATTTTGCTCTTTCTGTACTTCATCCTTGAAAACAGTTGTTCACAAATATACAAACTGCCAAAAAGTGATTACATGGACAAGGCATAACTGTGAAGAGAAGGGTATTTTTCTCTGATAAGGTAGGGCTTATAAAAGTCAAGTAGACAGATATTATCAATTTTTTGAGTTGAATATCTGATTGCAACTCTGTAAATTCAATTAAAAAATATATGGTAATGTCTTTATGTTGATTGAAAATGGAATCAAAAATATACCCAAAAAGTGATCTTTTTTTTTGGCAAATTTGAAACCTATTCTCAAATGTTTTATTGAAACAGAAAACAGGAGTACGTGTTCTTCATTTTTCACAGGACTGTGTTTAGCCACTATACCATAATGCATAAAATTATTTGCCATAACTTGAATTAGCACTGTGCTGCACCCTCCCCATGTCCTGGTTTCAGCTCAGGCAAGCTTACTGCACATTGATGATTTGGTTATTGCTGAGTGTAGGTCAAGGCTGGACTACTAAATGGGGAAGAGCTGCTGCCATGATGGTGCAGGGCAAGAAGTGGTCTGAACTACAAGCTGTGCCAGACTATACACAGCTATCAGTCTGCGGGCCAGACCTGTCTCATCTATATGAATCTTTCCTGAGACACTTAACAAAGGAATTATATTCTAGGAAGGACTGCTCTGCACGTTCTCCATTCAACACTACTGAACATTTTGACCTCAACTTACCAGGAGTATTATAAGTATTACGTTTTCTGATAGAGTTCTCCAAAATTTCTCTTTATCAAAATTTGGTAAAGAACATAATACGTAGTAACTTTCAAGACGGTGTAAGATACTTCCTCACATAGGTGTCTTCCTGTAACTATCATATAAAAAAAAATAAAAATGAGGAGATTACTTAAGGCGTTGAGATTGGAGGCAGCATAGGCTGCAGCAACCATGCCCTGGTTAAGTTCGTGATCTTAAGGAACATGGGCCTGGCAAAGAATGGGGTCAGGACCCTGAGCTTTGGGATACTGAACTTTAGACTGTTTAAGGAATTGTTGAGCAAGATCTCCTGGGAAGCTGTCTTCAGAGACAAAGGAGTGGAGGAAAGCTGGCTCTTCTTTAAGGATGCCTTTCTGAGAGTGTAAGAGCTCTCCATCTCTCTGAATAAGATAACGGGCAGGGCAGGCGGGAAATAAGCATGGCTTGGCAAGGAACTGAGACCTTGACATCAGACTGAAGGAAAAGAAGGGATTGTACCAGCTGTGGAAACAAGGGCATATCACCTGGGGAGAATACAGGGATGCTGTCTGGACTTGGAGAGAAGGGATTAGGAAAGCCAAGGTGCAGACGGAACTGAACTTGGTGAAGGATGTTAAAAACAACAAGAAGGGATCCTATGGGTACAATGGCCAGATAAGACAGGCCAAAGCGTGTATACCTCCTTTGGTAAATGAGAAAGAAAAACTGGCTACAACAAGATCTGGAGAAGGCTGAGGTATTCAATGAGTTTTTTACCTTGGTCTTCTGCCTACAAGAAAGGGAGCAAGGAGGACCTGGGGAAATACAGGTTGGTGAGCCTCACCTCTGTTCCTGGGAAAATCATGGAACAGATCCTTCTGGAAGACACATTAAGGCACATGAGGGACAAGCAGATGATCCAGAGACAAGGTTGGATGGAGCCCTAGTCAACCTGGTCTAGTTCCAGATTTGGAGGTTGGTGGCCCTGCCTCTGACCGGGGGTCCCTCCCAGTCATTCTATGATTCTATGAAAATGGTATCTATATGCAGAAAATTTCCCCCAAATATTCCCCTATACAATAACCTTATAATGCAGAATATATCTCTATTTCCCAAGTATATCTTTAAACTTTTCTTGACAAGTATATTTGAAATATTATTACAATAATTCTGTGTGATTTTTCCCTCAATTTTTGAAATTACGAAACATAAGGGAAGCAAGTGTTTACTCTAGACATGTAAATGTAATGGACTGTTTGTGTGAAACCTTATTCAATCCCATGTTCATTAATGCAAAACAAATTATATTTAAAAGGAAAAAAAGACTTTGTGGTAGGGATAAGATGGAATTTTAATTTTTGTACATAAAACAAATAATAAAAAATGGGATATTCTTCTTCCAAAGTAGCTGCTGTGTGCTAGGCCACCTGAAATTTACCCACTTTTCTCATCTTTGGAAATAAAAAATGTTTTTAGGGACTATCATCTACACACCCACTTACTATCAATTTTAAAATACATATACACTGTGTGGATAATCTCTACATTAACTGAGTATTGCAACTTCTTCATAAGAAAAAATAAAAAATCAACCAAATTAATTCAAATATGACATAGAAATGGCAGTCTATTACCTAGTTTCAAATATGATTCAAATTATAATGCTTCATAGAACTGATGTATTTAACAGCGTGGAGAAACCTATTCTCAGTGATATCCAATGATAGAACAAGGGGCAATGGGTGCAAGCTGGAACATAGCAGGTTCGACATAAATATGAGAAAAAACTTCACAGTATGGGTAACAGAACACTGGAACAAGCTGCCCAGAGAAGTCGTGGAGTCTCCTTCCTCAGAGACATTCAAAACCGACCTGGATGTGTTCCTGTGTGACCTATCTAGGTGTTCTTGCTCTGGCAGGGGGATCAGACTAGATGATCTTTTGAGGTGTGATTCTGTGTGATTTTGTGAACCAAATGATTTGTGATGAAACTAAATGAAGACTACATAGCTGAGTGATAATTTTAACGTTTATTGCTTGCTAAATACATGAGTGAAAAGCTTCTATAAGGTTTCTGATGTACTGAAATACTTCAAAACCACAAAGTTAATAGCAAGGATTATTCACTTCAGTGTAGCAAGACATAAGCACTGACTCTTATTACTTAAAAACTGGAAAAGCAAAAGAAGAAAAATGACATTTGTTCTGATACTGTTTTTTATGCTTATAACTTTTTGCAGAGTCTACCAAGACAGTTCAACTGACTGATAGAAAAATGGCAGCCTATATTTCCAAAAATTTCTTTTGTAGGAATAGTTAATAAATTTCACTTTTTTTTTTTTTAACTGAATTTGGATTAAAAAATTATTCAAAGGCCATATCTTTGTATACTTCACATCAGTTTAAATCAATATGAACAGGGAAGCAGCCACAAATTTAACCATGTGAACTGAAAGTAAAAAAATAATATGGATAATATGGAATATAGCCATGCTGACAATAATAATTAGAGACAAAAGCTATTTTATTATCTATTACTAGCCATTTTTCATTCCTTTTTAGGTTCCCTCTAGTTTGTTTTTCCTATCTATGCAAGAGAAGTGACTCAGCTTGAGATCATCAGCCAGTGGTGATGCCTCTGTCTGTGTTACAGGGACCTATGCTGTTCAGCAGCTGTCAAGGTGTTCTCTGAAATAGGTGAAAGTGGAAACAATTCATTGATTCCAAGGAAAAATGTATATTTCTTCCCATGTCTATAAAATGTTGTGAATGTTATTTTCTCTTCACTTACTGTTTTGTATTAAACCAAAATATTTTCGTTTTCGTCTCCCAGACAAAATATCCAGTAGAAGAGTAAATATTGAAATACACTCTGAAGGTACTTAAGTTTGTGTGTTCCTGGCCAATAATGAAAATGAGCTAATTCCCGCACAGAAACAAGACTACAGAGAAAAGTTCAGATGACTGCATCATTTGAAGAATGAAGAGAGATCATCTCTATAGAATAAGATGAAAAGAAAGCAGGTGCTAGATACTCTCACTGTTAAAAGTTTTGAAAAGAAATTTTCATCTAGAAGGGAGGAATTTGCATATTGCTAATTTCTGCACAACAAAAGTGTTCTCTTTCATGTGATACACTTTTGTTTGAAGAATATCATGTTTATAATACATATCCCACTATAAAATGTAAAAGAAGCACAGAGAAAATGTATTTTACAAAATATCAATTGTCATTACTGAAGGAAGAAATTTTCTTCAAAATTGTTACACCTACTGTAAGCGATACCAATTTTCCATCAATACATGTAATCCTTTTCTAACAGTGATGAAATAACTGGCAATAGATATGGTGAAGGCTGAAGTACTCAATGAGTTCTTTGCCTCAGTCTTTACTGGCAGCCAATATTCTCACATCCCTGAACCTCACATCTCTGAACCTGAACCTCTAGGTGGGAACTAGGGGAGCCAACTCACCCTCATTCTAAGAGCAAGTCTGAGATAGCCAAAAGAGACTGATTGTGTAGAAGTCCATAGGGCTGGAAAAGAGGAAACATCACTCCCATTTACAAGAAAGGGAGGAAGGAGGACCCAGGGAACTACAGACCAGTGAGCCTTTCCTCTGAGCTTGGAAAGATCATGGCACAGATCCTCCTGGAAGAAGGAGGACAGCCAGCATGACTTTAGCAAGGGAAGGTCATGCCTCACCAATCTGATGGCCTTCTGTGATGGAGTGACAGCATCAGTCAATAAACCAAAGACAACAGATGTCATCTATCTGGACTTTTGCAAGTCCTTTGATGTGGTCCCCCATCACATCCTTATCAAGAGGCCCCATCTGAAACACTGTGTTCAAATATGGGGCTCCCAATGCAGAAAAGATAATGGAGCTTTTGGAGAGGGTCCAGAGGAGGGCCATGAAGATGATCAAAGGCCTGGAGCACCTCTGCTATTATGAACTTGTTCAAACTGGAGAAGAGAAGGCTTCAGGAAGACCTCATTGTGATCCTCCAATATTTAAATGGCTAGCATACTTGTCTGTGGCAGAGGGTTTGGAACTTGATGATCCTTGGAGTCCCTTCCAATCCTAGTCATTCTGTGAGTTTATGATTCTGATTTTAATAGAATGTTTCAAACGTATATATATGTTAGAGAGAAAGAAAACTCCTTCACAAAGACATGTCATTATTATATTGACGGCCCAAAACATGAATATTAGCTCTTATATACAAGAACTGCACAATTTACTAAGACCTCTCAGAAGAGAGATTTGAGTCATTATCATGGAGAGAAGCACCATTTTAATATGTCCAGGCAACTTATCTTGGCAGCTCATCGACCTTTTTTTTTCCAGACATTCATTATGATGAAATAATCTGTTATGACAGTGTATTCATGAAACACATTTGTAACTCAAATTACAAACTCTATAAACTCTGCTTTTATTTCAAGTTCACCTTATCCCAATATTAAATTCCTTTTTTTTTCTTTTTAACATAGGATCTGTTCTTTACTAGTTAAACAAAATGAACTACAATCAGAAACACACAGTAATTGAAGTCTTCTGTTATCTTGCAGTGTCTATGATTCATTAATGGGATTTCAATGTGTGGATTTCGAAATTTCTTATTTACTAACAATAAAT
Organism: Meleagris gallopavo; assembly: GCF_905368555.1. Taxonomy (NCBI): domain Eukaryota; kingdom Metazoa; phylum Chordata; class Aves; order Galliformes; family Phasianidae; genus Meleagris; species Meleagris gallopavo. The sequence continues at coordinate 78,094,288 of NC_139406.1, read as the reverse complement.
AAATAAATAAACAAATTTAAAATGTATAAATTACCATAATTGAAAAACAAAAAAATTACAATAACAGGTAAGTTATTTTACATTCAATTTCATTCTTTCCAGATATGGATACACAAAAGAAACAACAGTTATATTTGTGTCTGATGTCATAGAATGATAGAGTGGCTTGGGTTGGAAGGGACCTCAAGGATCATCAAGCTCCAAAACCCCTGCCGCAGGCTGGGCCACCAACCTCCATATCTAATACTAGACCAGGCTGCTCAGGGCCTCCAGGAACAGGGCACCCACAACCTCTTTTGGGCAGCCTGTTCCAACACATCACCACTCTCTTGGTAAAGAACTTCACCCTGACATCCAACCTAAATCTTCCCTCAACTTAAAACCATTTCCCCTTATCCTGCCATGATCTACCCATGCAAGGAATTGACTACGCTCCTGTTTGTAGGCTCCCTTTAGGTACTAGAAGGCTGCAATGAAGTCACTCTGCAGTCTTCTCTTCTCTGAGCTGAATAAGCCCAGCTCCCTCAGCCTGTCTTCGTAGGGGAGGTGCTCCAGCCCCCTGATCATCTTTGTGGCCCTCCTCTGGACCCTCTCTAACAGCTCCCTGTCCTACTTGTACAAGGGACCCCAGGCCTGGATGCAATATTCCAGATGGGGCCTCACAAGAGCAGAGTAGAGAGGGACAAGCATCTCTCTCTCCTTGCTGGCTACCCCTCTCCTGATGGAGCTCAGGATACTATTTGTTTTTTGAGCTGCAAGAGCACACTGCTGGCTCATGTTAAGTTTTTCATCCACCAGAACCCCCAGGTCCTTCTCTGCAGGGCTACTCTCGAGGATCTTCCCAGTCTGTATATACACCTGGGGTTCCTCCAGCCCAAGTGCAAAACCTTGCACTTTGAGTTGTTGAGCCTCATTAGATTCACTCGGGCCTACCTTTCAAGTCTGTTGAGGTCCCACTGAATGGCAACCCTCCCTTCCACTGCGTCAACCGCACTACTCAGCTTGGTATCATCAGCAAACTTGCTGAGGGTGCACTCGATTCTATCATTGATGTCATTGATAAAGATGCTAAAGAGCACTGGTCCCTGGGGGTCACCACTTGTTACCAGCCTCCACTTGGACATAGAACCATTGATCACCACCTTTTGTCTGCACCCTTTCAACCAATTCCTTATCCATTGGGTGGTCCACCCACCTGTCAAATACACATCTCTTCAATATGGTGATAAAGATGTGGTGGGGGACCATGTCAAAGGTCTTTTAGAAGTCCAGGTAAATGACATTGGTCGCATTTCCTTAGTCTACCAATGCCATCACCTTAGCATAGATTGGTTCGGCATGACCTTCACCTAATGAAGCCATGCTGGCTGTCTCGAATCACACGGTCATTCCTCATGTGATTTATCATGTCATCTGGGAGAATCTGTGATTTAAATATACAGAGATGGAGAAGGGAAGATGAGCGATAGAAAGGAGATAGGAAATAAAAGGAAGAAGTTTTTGTAGAAAGCAAGAGAGAGAGAGTTACCACCAAGGATCCAGCATTGTTCGTAGCATGTCTATTAGTCTGAGGCACTCGTCTGATCACCACAGGGGATGGGAGAAAGCCAGGGATCTTTCCAACAAGCAGGCCCCAGGGGGTTCTTTCCTAAGAGGTTTCTTCTCTCAGAGAATTCCTTCCAAAGAGGTTTCTTTTTTAATTCTTCTTTTCTCTCTGTTAGTATGACACTCTTGGCCCTCTAGATAAGCCAGCAAGGAGTGATGCCTCAGTTGCCTGTGTTCAAGCATTATCACCTTTCCTTTTGCAGTGATCAGCTCTTTCAAGCTGTGCCCGCCCCTCCCCTTCTCCCCCTCCCTCTCCCCCCCTTACTCTCCACCTCCTCCCCCTCCCGAAAAAGACTGCTTATCCAGCTTCTGCTTATCTTTACAATCATAAGCAGATGTTTAGTGGCAGGGTGAGTCCCACCACTCGCCTCCTAGATAACTCGCAGCTGTCACTTACATTCTCATCACCAAAAAGACCTCACAAAAAAAGCTTTGAGCCAAAGAAAAAAAAAAAAAGTTTTGGATACAGTTTCTCACAGATGATCAAATTTATGATAGGATTAAATAATATAATATCATTATTTAGGTATATTAATATAAATGCTGATATATAATCAAATAAGGAATTAAAGTAAAATCAAAGAATTCATAGTTGACAGAATGACTTACCAGATAGTTACTCCAAAAATCTGGCTAAAGCCACAAATGATAAGACTAAGGCTCAACTTTCAATTCAGTGTCACAACTCTGCATATTAAAAAAAAAAAAAAAAAAAAAAAAAAAAAAAAAAAAAAAAAAAGTTAAAAGACACTGTATTTTAAGAAAACCAGGCTTGTGAAGAAGAATATGTCAATATCAATTATATTGATCTCACATAGAATCGAGGAAAAGTAATGTGGATACAATCAGCCTTTAGGTATAGCCTTTCTAAATCCTCTAGTAATTTGGGATTTCCAGATTTTACTTTTAAGGTATATGTTTAGCACACATTATTGCAGATCCAGAAAATGTTCCTTTCAAGTTAATGACTCCAAGTGGGGAAGTAGAATATTAATAATTTAAGAAAACACTAGTTCCAGAAAACTAGATGAAAAGTTAAAGCGTGTTTGTGTGAAGACTGGTACTTGCTATGACAATGGGTAACATTTTTTACCATGCTTTCTAGAAGATCATCATATTTTTAAAAGTCTTACTATTAGTATTAACTATTTTTTTTTTTTTTTAATAAGGAAGCTGATTTTATCAGATGTTTTAAAGTAAATTGTAGGTGTTCCTTCAGAATTAAAACTTCATTTTAGTATCAGAAGAAGAAAGGTGAAACAAATCCTAGCTTGCTACTTCCCTGTGGAGTTTGATCTGTACTGGATATCAGTCAAATCCGAATTTGGATTTGACAGGCATAAATTTATAAACTATTTTAATTTTTAATTTTTTTTTAATTTTTAATCTATTAGATTTCTTTAGTATCCTCTTGAGAAACTGCAGTGTGATACACAGAGAATTGAAGCTGATGGAAAATCTGACACATAAATCAATAAGTTTTGAATCTGAACTATAGTTCCTGGACATACTTGAAATTCAGCTACATGGCATTAAAAATATTCTAAAAGTAATATATTTACTGTTTTTGTTGTGTTTAGATGCATCAAGATGTATGTCAGATCTAAGTTGCTTTTAGGACACATAGCTTCAAGCAGTCCAGGTCTGCTTATTTCAAAATGCTTTCTCCTAGCAGATGTTATTTAGTACCTTCTTTATTGCCAGAGTACTAGAAAAATATTTCATACGCAAGGAACACATGCATGTCATACTGTGTCTCTTCAAAGACAATTAAGTGGTGAAGATAACCTTTCGTGTTTTTAACATAATTCTTATTGTACTTTCTACTCCTTTCTGTAAATGGACTAAAAACTTGTTATAGCTTCTTCTTGCCTGAGTGTCATGGAGTTAACTAGATCAATCTATTTCCGTGACAGGGGGTAGTAGGCCCCTGGGCCCCCCCAGCCCCAAAAAATGGGAAGAGGAAGGGAAAAAGGATAAGGAGATGGGAGCTGGGCTCAAGGAAGGAAAAAAACAAATAAATAAATAAATAAATAAATAAATAAATAAATAAGCGGCAATGATCTATGGAGGAAAACTTATTTTACTAACTATGATATCAGAATGCAAGATAACACAATATAATACAATCTAATTGAATTGAGACTAGTAAACCAAATAAGATAGGAGAAAAAGAGAGTTCCTGAGACTGAGTCAAACCTGAAAAGCTTGGAACGGCTAGGAAAGCACCCTCCAGCACCCACTGCAAGGCAGTAAGAGACCGCCCCACCTGGAAGGGCCAGATCCCATGACTTCCGTAAATGTATAGGGGAACAGATACTCAGAATTGGAGCATTAACACTTTAACTCCCAGTGCACTACATGATGTTATGATGTGGAATACTGAAAACCAAAAAACATAAAACCATGACACTGAGATGGACATTCTCTATTCATTTTACCTAGTCAAAGTATCATGTATGAATATATCGAGTATCATGTATGAATATATGAATATTTAAGCCTCCCCCCCAAAAAAAGTTGAACAACTGAGCTGTAAATAACATAATCTGCTTTACTGCAGTAACTTTTCTTCAAGATTTTGTATCCTGTAGATGTAACTAATATTAGAATATCTCACAGGTTCCATGTCTGTCATGCCTGTGGAATTGAAGGCATAAGCAGTTGTAGCAAAAGCAGAGCATCCATGAGGGTACATGGTCATATTTCTTTTAACTATATTTAAAGAATCGTAAATCCATTGCTGAGAGGTCAGATAAATCTTATGAGAAACTGAAATAAGGATTTGAGTTCTCCATACAGAGAGGGCATTGAGTACAAATATTCTTGTCTTGTCTTGTCTTCCTGTGTTATTTAAGGCAAGAGACTGGCATGGCTGAACTGGATCCTGCTGGTCAAACTGAAGAGCAAGAAAAAAATTGCACAAGGCCATTCTGTGATTCTGTGATGCAGTTAGGCTGGTTAGATACTGGAATATGTTGGCCAGTTACGTGATTGATGCCCCTCCCTAGAGAATTTCAAGATGAGGCTGGATATGGCTCTGGGCAACCCGATCTAGCTGTGAATGTCCCTGTTCATTGCAGGGGAGGAAAGCTAGACTGGATGGCTGTCAGAGGTCCCTTCCAACTCTAAGGGTTCTGATTCTATAATTCTTTCAGCAGTTTACAAGAGATGTGAAAGAGATTATTCTTTTACTTCATCATTTTACTTTCTCAAAGCTTGCTGGGGACACAGATGAACAAGTCCAAGCAAGTCCTGGGCAAGGGTTGAGAAATCCTTTGTCTGAGGGACACAGATGAAAAGGGCAGGGGCAGCAAGAGAGAGATAAGCTGCAGCATAAGGCCGTGAAGCGGTCTTTTATGAGGGCTTACCTTGAGGAAGATGGCCATCTCAGGGGGTACTCACATGACTCTTGCTCAAGCACCCAGGGATGTCACACTGGCAGAAAAAGAAGAAGGATAAAATGGGGACCTGCAATCATGAGGTTTAGGTTTTCTGGCAACAGATTCCTCATGAAGATGTTTCTGCCATGAGAAGCCTCACAACCTGCCTCTCTCCTTCCTGGACTTCCTCTGTGCTCTACCTGCATGCTGAAGAACAGAGTTGTCTGCCATCAGATTCCTCACTACAGAATTCCTGCATGCTGATAGACTCTCCTGGCCTGCTACCTGAGTCCTGCTGCTTCCTCCCGGATTGGCTCTGCGACTTCTTCCTGCTACTTGCTTGCTGCCCCAGGCCGGCCACACTGCTGCTCTCCCCCCCTGCTGCTTTTGCCTTGGACCTTTGAAACATCGTGCCAACAGGGCTGTTGCTTGATACTGGTGGTGAGTATCCCCGCTTTACGCAATTCTTGCTTCTTTCCTATCTTTTCTATCACCCTCTTTCCCTTCCCCGTCTCCCTGATTAGGATTTATAATAAACTGATCGGATCAACATTTGAACCGTTGTTTCTTAATCTCATGCCGGGTATACAGATATTAAAAGAACCTCATCTCCCTCCTATAAATTGGAGCAAGACAAGATGTTATAAAAACAAGGATGTAGAGCACAATACCATGTCATCTTGTGCTTTTTTCTGCTATTTACCAAAGTAGAATACATTTCATTCTTTCATACATATTTATTGCTGAAAATATCAGAGATGGAGAAATTCAGGATTTATTTCTTTATTTCTTCAGTAGCCTTGTTAATACATAGACTGTTGTTAGCTGTGTATAGCCGATAATGTGTAAATCATGAAGATAGACATCAGAGAGCAATGGAGTGAGAGCGAGGTGTCATTATCTGTCTATAAAAAGAAAATTAAAAAAAAAAATCAGCATTCAGTAACTCATTTTCTCATACTGTATTTAGGGAACATGCTTATGATGAACTGCTTTTTTATTAATTTCAAACTGAAATTTTCTGAGACATACATAACCTATTTATAATATAGAGAATAATGGTTGTTACAATGAAATTATGCTGTGTGACTTCAATAATGATTATGTAATCAAGGTGCTGAAGTGCAAGTTATTGTAGAAGTACAAGTCATCATTATTGCTGAGTGCAGTTCTATTTATTGAAATCTCTATGAAGTTGATATATGCATGGGATTAAACAGTAGTTACAATACACAAAGTATACACTAATATAGTGTCGCTTTTAGTTCTAGTAAAAAATCAAAGACATGCTCTCTGAAAACCAGGAAGGATTATGGGACTTTCAGTTTTCACACTGTCATATTTTTCTCTAGTACTATACACTGTATCTAGTGTATTCTTTGTGCTTAATTCAAAAACATATGGAGACAGGGAAGGTTATGAAATCTTCTGTTTTCATACAGTCTGAATGTGGCTCATACAGCAATATTCATGACAAGGACAAATCTGACAAATATAGTTGATATGTTTGTTTTTATTCCCATGGAAGGAAGAGCTCAGTTTTACCTGTGAATAATTCTTCCAGGCTGTTCTATGTCTATATAGCAGTTTAATACTCCTTAACAAGTTACTTTCTTCATGGCTATCATGCACAAAATTCCAGATTTACTTGCTGGACATAAGACATTGTTGGATCATACACAATCCCTTTAATTTGAGCGACAGCACAATTTTATGACAGTTCTATCCCTCTGGCTATCACATTGGAGCTTGGTAATCTGAGGGAATGTTTCTGTTTTAGCATGCAAAAGTTTCTTGCTAATACGGACTATTTTCTAGAAGAAGATAAGTTAATTTTGCCTTTTCTATGCTGTGCTTTCAATTAACTAGGAAAGCATTTGCACTGGCAAATTATTTAGTTTTCCAGCTCAAACCTAGACTCCAGTCTCCCTATCAGTTAGTCTGCATACTGTTACGGCTTCTCTTTCAGTTCACTACAAGTACCTTCAACAACCAATAGAGGTGAGAATATATCATGTCTATGAGCACAAAGTTCAGAATTAAAACAAATGTTCAAATCTACATTTGATGTTTACCTTCCCATCACAGATGGTTATTTATATGTAAGAACTTTTCCCATTTTGCAGGAGTTGTAGAACTAGCTAAGGATAAGATAAACATTCGAAGTGGCAAGTGTGGAACACCGAAGGATAAAGATCTAATCTCTTGCTTTTAGGATTTTATATTTCAATCAGTCGTTGTTAATTTGGATTTGTCCAACTATGTTTCTCAGTGAAATGACTATTCCCACAGATCTCTTTTTCTGAGAGTGGCTTTGAAAGGAAGCCACAGGTATCACTTTTTATTCCTGCTTGAAAGACAAAAAATGGTTAGGGAGAAAAAAAAAAAAAAGTTGCTACACAAATATAAACATTATTGTCTTCAACAACCTTGTGGAAAAAAAAAAAAGACAACACAAAACAAAGCACCTCAAGAACAAGAATAAAAAAATCCAACAAACTAAACAGCAAAAACAACAAACAAAACCCAGCAAGCAATTGCTGACAAGAGTTTGTAGTACAGAAAATATCAAACTGCAAACATTACTGAAAACAAAGCAGTTCAAACTGTGAAAATATATAAATAAAATTCTCAAGATGTATTATTTCCTTGTTGTTTCTAACTCTTGAAATACTTCAAAGATGCTATATCTCCTATGAAATAAAACCCACCTAGAAACATTAATTTTAGCAAGAAGTAAAAAACAAAAAAAAAAAACAAAAAACAAATATGTCACTTGGATTCATGTAAAATAAAATTCTTAATCAAGTGACAGATCACAGTTTTATTGTCATGACAGGAAGCTTTTTCTTGGCACTACCATTCTAGTTATTGGCACCTGTCACATATGTTTTTAAATCTCCTTAAATCTGTCTAAAATTTCAATTATGCAAATTAAAAGCAGAGCTACAAGGGTTAGAAAAATAACAAGAGCTCAGTCTAATTGCCCTGAAACAGAATCAATCAATCAATCAAACACAAAACCAAAAAAACCCATCAACCAATAATTACAGAGATAAGGCAATTACCACTAAGAAAGAAAATAAGACAAAAAGGCATTTTACTACTCGGTTTGTTTTCATGTATTGGTTTGAATCTATACAACTTAAATATAATTAATCAAATGTTGAAAACAACATTGATAAGACCAACCTAAGTCCATTAAGTAGCTCCTTTTTTCAATAATTTAGTAAAATGATGTATTACTACAACTAGCTGCTGGTAAATGTTCTCTACCAAATGTTAAACTTTGCTGAAGACTGAGAAGACATTCATTAAACACTTTTTAAAAAATTGGTCTTAGAACAAATATTGCAAAATATAACGAATGCAGATTATATATAACAAATGTTCAGCCTTAGCAACTTTATCTTTGTATAACAAAATCCCAAATATATACTATAATTATTATTTCTGAGAACACTCAGGCATCGTTGTTTTTTTTTTTTTTTCCCTATGATACATGTAGTAGATAAATACAATTAGTATTGTTAGATTGCTTTCACTATACATAGGAACATATTCAGTTAAGATAAATAGCAAACAGACATTTTATCTTTTATATTTACAAACAAAGGATATTTGACAGTAAGAAAAGAGAAGACATAAATTTGTTGGTCACTTATGGATGCCCCTCAGCAAGTATTATTACAGCTAGAAGACCATTTATAATATTTAAATGTATGTGACATGAGTACACATTCCTAAGGCAGCCTATTAGCAAGCAACCTGTGACAGACATAAGTGTTATGAAATAAACCGGAGTTGACATAGTCCATAAAACTAGCAGTGCACTTGCCTGAAGAGGTAAAGTACTAGACAAAGAGCGATAAACACTGTCTAAATGTAGGGTACTATGCCCTATAGTTTCAAAGATGAATAGACACATTTATATCTTTTGATAGAAATGAAAGGAGATGTTCTCTGCTTGGTGACAATGTAAGTTACATAGCCAGTCTTAAATTCAAGTAAGAGAAAATAATAAAACAAAAGAAAACAGAAATCTTCAAGTGTGTGTGAAAAATGAAAATACAGCTAATGCAGAAAGCTTGACTCCCCGTTAAAGAAACTTTCAGTCACAGAAAGGTAATTACCATTATCAATTTGAGACTCCTGTAAGAGGATGAATTTTCACAGGGCTTTCTAACACTGAAAATCAGAACCTAAAAAATATTGACAACTGTCTGAATATATAATAATTAAAAACATTGTTCAATCTTTTTATTTTTTTTTCTTTCTCTCCAGTCTTGAATTTTTACAGCTAGAAGAGACCCATACTATAAGTGTCTGTACTAGCCTAAAGCCTACTCTAGAAGATAGTGATGAAGATAAATATATGGCAATATTCTGTGAGTGGGACTGATTAAAATTATCTTTGTACTTTTCCATTAGGGGAAGAAAAGAATCCTATCTGGAGTTCTATCATAAAAATACAAAGAGTAATTTGGATTTAAATCTAAATTTGGTTCTGAGTTGACAATACTGGAAGATTTGGACAGGCTTAATGAACAAGATTATACAGTTCAATATTCAGTCTAATAAGTGTTTCAACTTCTGATGTCTGGCATGAAGTTGAAGACAAATTTCATGTTTAAAGAGATGGTGAAATAGTTTACTGAACACAGAGCAGGAGCCCTGGCACACAGCTACAACTTCATAATATTTCAAGATTGAGGATCAACCTCACATTTTCAGCTGAGAATATAGCTGTAGCATGTAGCCAATATCATAATTTCTTGGTATACTAAAGAAGACTTGCTTATTCCCACAGTACTTAATCCAATACAAATTCAGTGCTTACTGCTTTTATTGTCTTTCAAGCCTCAGTGTAAATATAATTGCTTTATAACAGCTATATCCTCTTGTAATAAGTGCCAGTGACACAAAATAACATTGCTGTTTTTGATACAGTCCATCAGAATGAGTTCTGGGTATTATATGATGTTGGCCAAGACATTATCTATTACATCATAATGTATTACTGCAGCATTTAAGACACAGTCCATCTGTAAGGACCATAGATGTAATGAGAAGTTGTAGATATGTATGGAAAAGTGTTGTCTGCTCCTCTAAGAGTCAAGGATCTTTTTCATTGCCACAGGAGATAATAATAAATGCAGGAAGTCATATACTAGAGCACACAGGTGAATAAGATTGACTGACAAAATGATAAGAAACCAATGACAGGAATCAAACATGGTAACTCTCACATGAAGGCATGTGAGAGTGTGAGAATGTTTATTCCAGCGAGGTTAATCTGACTGGGGACCCTGTCAGCTGGGAACGTAAACAAACTACAAAAAAAATGAAATAAACCCCACCAGAATATGTTCAGACATAGACCTGATTAAAAAAAAAAAAAAATGCTAAAACAAACATGGTGACAATGAGACTACAACAAAAGAAAAAATTCCCAGTCATGCTAATTGATTGGTTATCAAACTACAGGCACCATACCCAGGAAGAACAATCAGCATTTTGTGACATGAAACTGTCAACCAGGCGGACCTTGGTCTGGGAAGGGAGCATTAATCATAAAGTTCTGCGGACATAATGGGAGGATGTTGAGTGAGGAAAAAAGGGTGATAGAAAAGAGTATAAAAAGGCCAGTTATTTGTAAAATGAGACCAATCTGTGTTGGCTGACTGAGCATTGCAGTCCATTCTGTCCTCTTGTGTGTGTGTTTACACTTTCTGAACTAAATGCCAACTACTGGTTAGACTTCTGTGTCTGTGAATTGAAACTATTGGACTTACTGGAGTTAGGCCAGCCTGTGATGCCACCTATTAGAGCAAATGAGGGTTCTAGCATCAGTAATTGGATGATTCTCTCTGAATCTTAGGAGGGTCCTACAGACATTGAGCCCAGAGTGCTAGCTACTGGAAGACAGATGTGAATAGAACTGGTGCCAACTTCTGGGCTCAGACCAGAGGTACAGATGCCCCCAGCCTGTGGTGCCAGCTGTTGTAGTCTGTCAGGTTTTGGCTTCAATTACTGTAGTGAGGTACTTGTACACTTTAGGGTGACAGGAGAATGTGATGTGCCTGAGGAATGGCTGTGTGAATGTGTGTATTTGTGCTATGAATTTCAGGCTGGACTAGCTCATAAGTACTTGATCTGTGAATCAGGTAAGAGGCCTGGGATCCAGACAAAGGTTCTGGGTGGGCAGAAGTGTACTCAAAGTATCAGTTAATGCGTTAATACTTGAGAACTTAGAGAATATTGTGTTGCCTTCACTATGACCTGCTGTCTCTGCAAATCGTAGAGAATAAGGACTTATCTATCTAAGTCTGTTTTACATGAGTCCTGTGTGTAAGTGCTGTTGAAGGCAACGCCTTGCCTGCAGTAGTCTGTGTGATTGCTCATGTCACCGTCATGTGCATCTGTGCGTCTCTGGGATATGTGCTCAGTTTCTCTACTGGTTGAGCCAGTAGAGTGCAGGTGTGTCCTCCAGCATGGACAGTGATCCTGAGTGCCTAGGTACTGGGCTAGATCCCAGTGACTGGGCAAGAATGGTGCTGGGCTGGAGGAGGTGGCACTTGTAACATCACTTAATACAATTCACCTCCCTCACTGAGCCGATAATTGAATGAATTTTTGAATGAAATTGCTGTGGTATTAAAAGACCATAGGCTTTTTATTAACTCTGCCAGGCCTTAGGAAAAAGATTAATAAACTTCTTCTGTCTGGACTTACCTTAGATTTCACTTGTTTAACCATTACAGCAACCATGTAATGATCTGGTACCTGTTATTTGTTAAGAGTTTTAGTTTAGGTTCAGGCAACAGTGCAATACAGCACCTACTGTTCTAACAGTTTTTAACATTTGCGTTACTATCAGGAAATAATAAAATTGATTTGTTCCTATTTGGCTGTGAAGGGTTATACTATACTGGAAGCTTTTCCTTTCTTTCTCTTTAATACTTATGTAGTATTTCTTTAGCTATTCTGTGTCCTGGCTTCTGGGAAAGTACTTACAGTGGAGAATTAACATTGATAAGGAGAATAAGTGAGTAAATGAAAGCATGATTACAGATGGGACTGATTGATGGATCAGTTGCTAAAGAGTAGTGTTGGCAGAATTTGTCTATGGGTGTGGTTATGTGACAAAAAGAATGAATATTTTGAATAGCCATTCTAAGTGAAACTGATGGATGGGCCCATATTTTGCTGGAAGAATGACTTCTTTTAATAGTGGCCTTTTATCTGTTAACCCTCACATCTTCAATTTCTCTTCTATAACAGTAGAGAAAGATTTTGATTTCCCACCTACAAAAAAGTAATATTGTAATTTGTAAATTGAATGTATGATTAATTTCTATAATAATAATAATTGATAATAAACATAATTAATGATAATAATAACAATGCAGATGTTTTCTGTTTCTCTTCAGATAAATATTTCAGGGAAAGAACTTTACTTTCAGGAAAAAATTAATTTAGTGGAGAGATTTTTTTGTTTGTTTTTCTTTTTTTTTTTTTTTTTTTTGTTTGTTTGTTTTTGTTTGTTTGACCATTTTTGCATATTAGGAGCTTGGTTACCTCCTGCCCATGAAGGGAGGGAGTGGTGACCAGATTTGTAAATCCCCTCCATTAGATTAAGATGAAACAAGGTGCAAACTCAAAGTGCAAACTAAGGTGCAAACACAAATCACCAATTCCAATGAGAATCTCTGCACTAAAATTATCTTAGAAATACTGACACTCATAGCTATCTAAGTGTGTCAAAACTATGCAACTTCATAAGAAATCAAAATAAGTCTGAAATAAGTCTGGCATTATTTAACAATGGTAAAAAGAAAGAAGGGGGGGTGAAAAAGATGAACAGAGAGATCAGTTGCTCAGGTTCCAGCACTGGTCCAGCCAATGTTACAGTGCTCATCCAGAAGTCGCAAAGTTCCAAACCATTAAAGTCTCAAAGTTCTTCCTAGTTTTTCTCAGGCATCCTTTTATGCCTGCTATATTTACAGGGTTTGCCATTAACAGGTTTGCTGTCAACAAATTCACCACCAACAACTCAGTCAAAAGTCTGCAGTAAACAAATCAGCTGGAACAGGGGAATTTTGAATTCCTTGTCTCCACAGAGCTCGCTCCTCTGACCACATCTGCAGGAGTTACCCTGTTGTCTTGGCAATGATCTTATCTTGCAAGTGTTTGAGAAAATTTCGAGGCATATCACAGATAGATAAAGTGTTTTTCATTGGTCTGCTACCCTTAATTTAATTGTGATTCAAGTCAGAATCACAAATCACATGATATTTTCATATATTTGTTTTTTTCTGGCATAAGAGAAAATTAAAAATGACAGATTTCTTCCTTGATTATAACCTTTGATGCAGAAGTACCTTAGCAACTGAATTCTTAGGTAATTGAAATTTCATATATTAATATATATATATATAATATTATGTTATTATATTATAATATTTAAAAATATAATAATAATTATATAAGTATATGTAACAAGTATATTACAATAAGTACATATTAATAAGTATATATTAATTGCCTCTCTTGCTGTTCCATTGCATTCCTTCAAGATCTCTAACAAGGGAGAAGGTGGTATCCCTCCAGAATTTTAGAGAGGCTGGTTTAATTTAATATTTCTAATCATGATCTTGCACAAATAATATATTCAATATAAAAAAAAATCAGGACAAATTTTGGATTTAGAAAAGATGTGACCTTGAGAACAGATAAAATAAACATAATAATGTATAGTATAAAGCTTTTACTTCTACAGACTAGTAAGAATTTCTTAGACAAGCTGAAATGCTGGAAAACAGTATAAAAATAAATATATGACTATATTATTTAATCACAATACAAACATGAACTGTTAACATGATATAGATATGAAAAGGACAAATTTAAATCTGATAGATATGAAAAGGACGAATTTAAACCTGAAATAACATGCATGAAAATACTGATTGCATTATATGTTTTCTATGATTTGCATTTGATATACTCTATTTTTCGGACCCCAAACTGCCATCCTTTAATTTAAGAAATCTTATTTGAAATGCAAGGACCCATGCCCAAAATTCCTTCTTATTCTGCTAAAAACTGACTGACGAACAGATGATTGTTTTAGGGTGTCATTTAGTTCATTAAATCTTCATGAGAATTGGTTTCCTTAAGAATTTTTTGTTTGTTTGTTGGAGTTATTTTTATTTTGCTTTTGTTTCACTTTACTTTTTAAAAGAGGCTTCAACTTGAGTTCTCGGTGTTCTAATACCTCTTGAGGCTCTGAATCATTTTGAGTAAATTTACCCTGAGAGTTGATTCTTCCCTTAGCTGCTGATTTATTTCTCTTTACAGTTTTACAAGAAGCAGACCAAATGCAGCTTGCTTTCCTTACGCTTTCTTTGCATGTTAACACTTGAGATCGGGCAAAAATAAAACTCAATTCTGATAGAAATTTGAGAAACAGAAGGAGCACTGCCTTTCAAAGATGTAATAGCTCTGCATTTATTAAAGATCAGAATTCATAATAAAAGACCATAGGCTTTGTATTGAGCTAATACTATAGGTCTCAAGGTCGGGCCTATTATGCTTATTTTCTGTGAACTTATCTTGACTTTTCATAACTATATTTTCACCTATTTATCAGCATTTTCCTAACAGCTAACTAGATGTTACCGAGTTTGCTTAAGCTTTGTTTAACTTTACATATTTAACTTGCAAATAAAATGATTATTCATAAATATCCTCTAATGTTTTCTCGGAAATTACAGACCAGTAATTTCCACTTGAAACCAAGTAATGATTACAGAAGGAGACATGTAACTAGAACACCTGATTAAGTATTTTGTGGGGACAGTCAACTTACTTTTGCGAAGGCACGTTTTGCCTCACAAGTCAACTCCTTGAAGCAAGTATGAATTAGAACTCTACATTATACTTAAGTATTTCTGAAAGATTTTAGCAAGTCAACTGTCAAAACCTCTTAAAAACATCTAGACACAAGTGGCAAATACCAAATGTTCTCTCATAATTAGAAAACAGAGAATTATAGGAACAGAAATAAACAGCCAATTTTTGAAACAGAAAGCAATTAATTTTGAGGGTCTAACAGAGATATGACTCAGCTTATGTGTTGTCCAATATATTTAGTTTGTGGATGATTTCAACCTGAGTGGTGAAGGAAGGGCTGCATCCAGACGGATCTTGACAAGCTGGAGAAGTGGGCACTCATGAATGTAATTAAGTTCAACAAGGCCAAGTGCAAGGGTTGGAGCAATCCCAGATACATGTAAAGACTGGGAGTAGAGCTCACTGAGGGTAGCCCTGCTAAAAAGGTCTTGGGAGTCCTGTAGACAAAAAGTTGGACATGAATTTTCAGTGTGAGTTTGCAGCCCAGAAGGCTGACAGTACCCTGGGCCACATCAGAAGAGGTGTGTAGACAGCAGAGAAAGGGAGGAGATTATCTCCATTTATTCTGCCCTCATGAGGCTCTATCTGCTATACTGTTTCCAGATCTGGGGCTGCCAGCATCCAGTAAGATGTGGAGCTGTTGGAGCAGGCCCAGAGGGGGCCTGATGATTAAAGGGCTGGAGCACCTCTCCTACAAAGACAGACTGAAGGATATTCAATAAAATGAAGGGGGCTGTAAACTAGAGTTACTGGGGACGAGCGATCCTCAGCCCATCCCACTTCCATCCTGCTGATGGTAACGGATGGCCTGGGCCTGGATTTGGATCGCAGGCCAGAAAGACAGCACTTAAAGTGCAGGATAAGGGGACTTCAATTGGTAAATCAGCCTTAATGGGTGCCTTACTCAAATGCCTGTACACTAATGCATAGAGCATGGGGAACATGTAAAAAGAGTTACAGATGTTTACACACCTACAGAGTTTTGATGTCACTGGCACCACATCCCACTGAGATGTGGTGGGATGGCTCTCACAAGTATGTAGGAATGTAGGAATAGATGAGTGTAAACTCTTTAGGAAAGATAGGTAGGGGAGAAGGGGAGGAGGTGTTGCTCTCTGCATCAAAGACAAGCTGGAGTCCATGGAGATGGATGAGGAGCTGACAGAGAGTTTATGGGTTAGCGTTAAAGGGAAGGCAGGGGAAGGAGACATTGTAGTGGAGGTCTGCTATAGGACTCTTGATCAGAAAGATCAAGTGGATGAAGCCATCTATGAACAAATAGGAGCAGTTTCACTTTCATAAAATATGGTTTTCGGGGAAACTACCTAGCTTGGTATGGCTGTCAGACAACAACCCCTTAATGCTTTTCTATATAGGGAGAGATGAAGCACCTACATGTGGGTCAAGGGCTATCAAAAGGGACTTTAGGGCCTTGCGATGACAGCTGAAAGAATTGAATGCACAGATCATCTATTTTTCTCCAGCTTGTGTATTGGTAAGGACACGGAAACCAAAAAAGGATATTATATTTGAGTACATGGCTTCATGGCTCACTATCACCAGAACTTTGGGGTTTTTTTGGCAGCCAACTGGCCTGTGTGGCCTGGGTTTGTTGGCACTAGATGGGCTTTGCCTTTCTTGAATAGGGAGAAGGGCTCTTGGGCAAAAGCTAGTGGGACTCATTGAAAATTGGGTTACAAGGGGAAGAACTTGTTTCCAAATAACATCCAACAGAAAAGATAGAATGCATGAATCTAAGTGTCAATTAATGATTATTTGGGGAACAGTGACTGTAACTGATAATAGCAACTGGCTTTTGCTTTTTTCAATAGGGTGAAAAAGGAAGGAGGGATTTGACACAAATTAAAGAAACTGAATTTTGTAGAAATTAAATTATTGTACTTAAAAATAAAACATTGGTAAGTATTAATTAGACAAAGAAAATAGTTAAGAACATAGTATGTACTTTCCAGGAGACATTATCCACTTATTGACAAACAGAAAATAATAAATATTTTTCCAGCTGAATTTAATTGTGCTGATATTCTGTCTGCAGCATTATCACATTTGATAACAAAGAGCAGATTGCAAGACATTCTACTGACAAATAATATATCTGTTTACAAGATAAATGTAAAATAAAGACTATTTTTGAGGATTTTGTAGTCACACAAATGGGAGGCATTTAAAAAATACATTTTAAGAAAATAATAGTGATGGGGGAGGAGAGGAAAATACACAAACTCTGTGCTGCATGCTTTTTGCTTTTTTTTTTTTTTTCCCCCATAGCCATGTTTTCTTTTAATCTATTCTTTAAAAATAGAAACATTAGTCAAGATTCATTTCTGAAATATCTAATCTCTCTGCTTTCATATCTTCTCTTATCTAAGTTTTGCCTAGAGTTTCCCACAAAGCAAGACTTCTGTCCTGTATTAGCTGCTTTATTCTTTTGTAAATAAACAGGGCAAGGTCAGTACCTCAATATTTTCCCCTAAATTTAATTTCTTTTTTTTTCTGCAAAAAGCTAATCACAGGTTTAGCCTGTCTTTTTATTTCAGAAATAGATTTAAAATTTTTGCTTGTGTTTGTATCTAGACTGTAAACAACAATCATACAAAAGCCAAGGTTAAGACAGCAATGTGAACTACTGAACTGAAACCAATGTGATAGAATAATATGTAGAGAGAAGTGAATGTATTGCATATAGAAGTGCAAGGCATTTTAGTCTTAGGACACAATAATTTGAATACAGCTGTGAAAAGGCTTCATTCTTACATTTAGCAATGTTGAGAGAACTATAGAATCAAATAGAGATACAAACTGAAAACTGAAATTATTAAAACAAATAAGATCTTAGCAATTTAAACCAAAAGAAAAATCAGGCACCCAAATAGCATTTCTTATCTTAAATCCACTATGCACTTTTTTTTTTTTTTTTTGTACTGCTCTGAAACTTCAGTTTTGTTTGCGTATAAAGAAATTCAGAAGCAGCAGGATCTTGCATTATTTTGTTAGTTGCTCCTTGTAGTAGATTAATATTTGCATTGTACGTGTCTCCCATACTTGATCAAACCCTGAGATACAAGTAATCCAGAGTAGGGTTCCAGAATAGATAGTTTATTAGCAAAGTAATACATAGGCCTCCAGTACTATCCACTTTGGCTCTATTTCCTGACCGAAACATGATCCAGACTGCAGTTAGTGAAATATTATAGGATCATAGTGAAAGCTGTTCAGACTTACTTTTATTTTTTCAATCATCCTTGAATCTTCTATTTAGACAAAGCTGTTAGTGCAGCAGGATTCTGTTATCTATGAAGGTATAAACCCGCAATCATTTTTTTCTCAGATTAGGGTATTAAACCTGTCTATTACACTTATGTTAACAATTTCTTCAATGTCTATTACAACTTTGATAGAGATCAACTGAAAATTAAATCAACCATGTGTGAGAATCCTTCTTTGTTTTTTGGCTCAAAGCTTGCTGCCTGAGGTATTTCTAGAAGATGAGTGATGGGTGTTGCTGTGTGGCAATCAACATCACTGTGTGGCTGTTTGCCTTCGGAAGATAGTGCTCAAGGACAGTTTACTGGCGAAAGATCTAGCCTGTGACCAAATAGCTCCTGTTTGCTATGGGAGACTGGGGGGTAATACCATTGTATCTTGTGAAGGCAAGATACAAGTTGGCGTCTCCCTGCTCCCTCTTATCTGCTGGCAAGGCCAGGAAGATAGGAGCAAAGGAGTTCCCTGCGGAGATCCCAGAGCCAGAAGCTGCCACTCCAAAGATAGCTGACTCAATCACTTTGAAAGCATTGAAAAGGGGCCATCATCACCATGGTTGCTGTTGCAGGCGTAGTCGTTGCCGTTGTCGTTGTCAACAGAACAACAATGCCCGACGACCCACCGCTACTGAAGATCAATTACTGAACTATGAACCACGCTGGATCCATGGTGGTGACTATCTCCCTCTTGCTGCTTACAAAGACTCGTTGCTTCTTCTTTTCTATCTTTTCTATCGCCCTCCTTCCCTTCCCCATTACCCTAATTCATAATAATGTCCATCCTCCCTTTCCCCATCTCCCTAATTAAATTTAGATTTATAATAAACTGGCCAGACCAACATTTGAACCGTTGTTTCTTAATCTCACGCTGGGTATATAATATTAAAAGAACCTCATCTCCCTCCTATAAATCGAAGCGAGACACCATGGTACAAGCATAACAGGAAAGCTAGTATTCTTTTATCTTTTTTTGCTTATGTTTAGGCCTTCAAGTGTGTCAGACATTTTTCTCTCAAATTGCTGAAAATTCCTAATGAAACTAATTTTCTTCTAATTCTTTATAAAAGATAGAATATTAATCTGTTGAAACACTCCCTTCATTGGAAACTTTTTTACTACAGTGAATATCTTACTAATATTAATTTTCACTATTTTTTCGAATCCCACAGGAGATTAATCACCAAACTGTAAATGTTGTAATTTCTTCCATAGAAGCAAGCCTAGCAACTTGTATAAAATCAATTTAATAAAAATACACACAATTCATCAAGCATTTGTGTTTATCTCCACAGAAACTTGTACTTGTAAAAGTGAATATAATAGCAATTTATTGTCAACATTTGTCTGAGGAGCTGTACTAGGGCTGGCGTCTAATAAACCTTTCCACATCAGAATTCTGCATCACATTCTTGAGGAGCTAATTGTAGGGCTTCAGTTTAATTAAAGTCAGTGCAGTGAGCCTTTGTGTTTGTGCCTGATGTGCGGAGGTTATAGCATCCATTAGTGTCTGGACAAGCTAGATTTTCCTTGAGTAACAGATAGATTGTTTGGTCAATATACCTTCACTGACATAAGGGAACACCAATTTCTGCAATTAAGTTTTTTATGTTTCGTATTGTATACCAAGAATTAGTCTTTTGCAACATTTTTTTTATCATCTCATTATCAGTGGAAATGTAGTCTTCCACAATGTTGCTTACTCAGTTAATATGCACAGCTCTTCCTGAGTGTATTTAAATAAATATATAATTTTAACAATTAGTATGCTTTGGCTTCACGGCTTCACAGATGACTCAGTGAAATTTTACAGAAAGTCTATGAAATCTGGGAATACCAGTGATTAATGGAAATATGACATGTAGTTAAACTAGGAGTCATTTAACAGATAAATGATAATCTATTCTCAGAGAACTGGTTAGACCTAAAACTAAATCATAGTCTAAATGGGTAAATATGTCTTAACTATACAGTTAGCCATGTGCCAGCTGTGGAAGAGGACAGTATGTTTTTTCATATATAAATTAATTTCCTAAGTAACTGAAAGTGAACCAGCAGGTAAATCTTATCAGGTTAGCATGAAATCTCCTGGTGACTGGAGCTTTGAGATTGAAGAAGTGTTTCTTTTCTAATTCTGGACAGTAGAAATATAAATATAAATAATCTGGACTGGTAATGAAGGTAAGGAAGTGTATATAACTGTTGATTGTTTTGTTTATTAGCATGTTTTCTCTTTTAGTGTGCTGTTTCTGGGCTGCACAGGGAGGTTGTGGAGTCTCCTTCTCTGGACATATTCAAGACCCGCCTGGACATCTACTTGTGCGACCTGGTGTAGGGAACTTGATTTGGCAGGGGGTTTGGACTCAATGATCTCTGGAGGTCCCTTCTAACCCCTACAATTCTATGATTCTTCCTGGGTATGATTAGAGAAATTCTTCCCATGAGAGTATTTGAGTAGTTCTATAAGTAGCAGAAATCACAATCTCAAAAAAAGATTTAATAAAATTTAATTAAATAAAATAGTGGTACAAGTAATTCCCTGTTTTAGACACTGACAGAGACTATTTCTCTCTAAAAAATGCTACTAGTATTACTACTACTACTAATAAAATCACTTTCATATTTCCCATGCAAGGATTCCTCTATTGACATAGGAGAGGAATAAGGAAAGGAGTTTCAGTAGTCTTTTAAACTTTAGGGAGGAGTAATTATACGGTTTTCTTTCTCTTTGTAGCATAATAGTTCAAGAACATCTGATATCAACATTCTGAAATGATAAAGCAATACTAATTCTTTTCAGATAAGCACATTTTTCTAAGAATTAGTCTGTGTTTAACTTAAGTGTTCAGAGTTCTTTTCAACATTCTAAACGCAGTAATTGGATCAATTATGAAGAATGTGATTGAAAAGATTATTTCATTTTCATTACAGTGATTCACCAGTTATCAAGATATCAAGAGGTATGGTGCTATCCCAAGGTAGTAACATCTACCAGGGCAATACCTGCAAATATGTGACTCTGCCTACATTATGAAGAAAGCATTTTTTTTATCAGTTGCCAAATCAACCTAACTCATGAAGTATGATTCTTCCTAGCTGTTGTATTCTGTACTATACATTTTTCCAAAGGAATGAGAGAAAAAACATGGCTTAAAAGGATTTGTAGAATAAAAAGCAATATATTCTAGATATATTTGAAAGAAAGATTTCACAGATCATGTTCCAATAAAAGCCATACTAAAAGCCTGATTATTGAATTAATGTGTTCTATAAATGAAGAATTTAGTCTTCATGTAGTTTAACAGTAATGCATTGCTGTAGTATAAATTGTTTACTCTATTACTTTGCACATCTGTTCAATAAAATTTCAGCGTATTTCATCATTTTGAACATTTTTCTTGTTGTTGTTGCAAAACTTACTAATACCTTCACGATTTTTATTCAGCTTTTTACTCAGCCAAATCCTCACTGATTTTTATAAGATGACTTTTACTCCTCACATATATATATATTTAATCCAGAACTAATAAACTGTTTAATAAAAATATATTTACTGTTTTATTTTTTAATCAAAACCAACCATTCCCATCTGGTGTGTGGTATATAACAGAAGTTACAAGTACTGCAGCTCAAGGTTAAACTAATATCTAAGTGTAAGTATTATTATTTGCGCAGAAAGAATATCTTTCATACGTATCCTTACATGTTTTCTTTCTGTAATTACCTGAAAGGAGGTTGTAGTGAGAAGGCTCTTGTTCTCTTGAGTGACAAATGATAGGATGCAAGGAACAGGTGTGGAGGAGGTTTAAGAAGGATTTCTTCATCGAGAGTGTTGTCAACCATTGGAACTAGCTGTCTGGGAAAGTGGTGGAATCACTGTCCGTTTGAGAGATGTGTGGACATGTATTAACGGACATGGTTTTGTGGGACTCAGTGATAGGACCAAGATGATTCTGTGACTTTTTGATACACCTTATGTTCAGACTGCTATTACTCTCAGAAAATATTGGTTAAACAATTTTGTGGTTAAGATTTTTTATTCCTGCTCTAGGTTCATTGTTTCACCTTTGTTCATTTAGCCTCTTTTTTCTTTAAATCCAGTCTGTACAAATGACCAGCATTTCTTTTTACATTCTGAACTTTCCAGTGAAAGGACATTCATTCTTTACCTTTTTCTGCATCCAGGAGGATGGGTGTTCTTAGTTTTAGGTACATATTCTGATCGCTGACATATGGCCTTTTTAATTATCAACCACAGTACAAAATTATTATGTATTATTATAGTACTGGCAATATTATAAATATGATGATGGGAAAAAAAATTGCATTTGAGTTCAGAATAAATATTGATTGCACTGGGTAAATGTGACCAATGGATGAAACACCTCTCTTTGAGAACAGGCTGAGAACTGGGGCTGAAGAACAGGAGGCTATGGGTAGATCTGATAGTGGCCTTTCAGTATCTAAAGGGGGGCTATAAGAAGGAAGGGAATAGACTCTTTAACAGAGTCCTTTGTGATAGGAAAAGGAGAGAAGGGGTTTCAAACTGAAAGAAGGAGAGACTTAATTTGCACATAAGAAAAGTGTTTTTTACAATAAGGGGGGTGAGGCACTGGCACAGGTTGCCCAGAGAAGTGGTGCATGCCTTGTCCCTGGAGACATTTAAGGTCAGGCTTTGAGCAAATTGATCTGGCTGTAAGTGTCCCTACTAATTGCAGGTGAGTTGGACTAGATTCCATGATTATATGATTCAATGAAATCTTACATTTGTATGAAAATAATAATGAGCCAATAGACATACTTAAAGACCTCAAGCAGATAACTTATTTTCCTTGAAATCTGCAAATAATCATAGAATCATAGAATCACAGAATCACAAGGTTAGAAACGACCTACAAGGTCATCTACTCCAACCGTCTTCTCATTACTACTGCTGCCACAAGCTACTAAACATATCTCACAGCTCCTCATCCAGACACCTCTTGAACACTTCCAGGAACAGTGACTCCACCACCTCTCTGGGCAGGCCATTCCAGTGCCTGACCACTCTCTGAGAGAAAAAGTTTTTCCTCATGTCCAACCTAAACCTCCTCCGGTACAACTTGCAGCCATTTCTGCAGGTCCTGTTTGTTGGCTGGAAGAAGAGGCCAAATCCCTCTTCACCCCAACCTCCCTTCAGGAAGTTGTAGAGCAATGAGGTCTCCCCTGAGCCTCCTCTTCTCCAGACTAAACAATCCCAGCTCCCTCAGCCGCTCCTCATAAGACTTGTGCTCCAGACCTCTCACCAGTTTTGTTGCCCTTCTGTGGACACGCTCCAGGGCCTCAACGTCTTTCCTGTAGTGAGGGGCCCAAAACTGACCACAATATTCGAGGTGCGGCCTCACCAGTGCTGAGTAGAGGGGGATGATGATGTCCCTGCTCCTGCTGGCCACACTATTTCTAATGCAGGCAAGGATGCCATTGGCCCTCTTGGCCACCTGGGCACACTGTCAGCTCATGTTCAGCAGAGCATTAACCAAAACCCCCAGGTTCCTTTCCTCTTCCCAATCATCCAGCCACTCATCCCCAAGCCTATAATGCTGCAGGGGGTTGTTGTGGCCAAAGTGCAGGACCTGGCACTTGGCCTTGTTGAACCTCATCCCATTCACCTCAGCCCAGCGATCCAGCTTATCTAAATCCCTCTGAAGGGCCTCCTTACCCTCAGGCAGATCAACACCACCTCCCAGCTTGGTGTCATCTGCAAACTTACTGAGGGTACACTCAATCCCCTCATCTAGGTCATCAATGAAGATATTAAACAAGATAGGCCCCAGTAACAACCCCTGGGGGATACCACTTGAAATGGATCACTAGCTGGACTTAACTCCATTCACCACTACCCATTGGGCACAGCCCTCTAGCCAGTTTCTTACCCAAAAGAGTGTAAACCTGTCCAGACCATGGGCATCCAGTTTCCCCGGAAGAAGCCTGTGAGAGACCATGTCAAAGGCTTTGCTGAAGTCTAGGTAGACTACATCAACAGCCCTTCCCTCATCTACCAGTCTGGTCACCCAGTCATAGAGGAAGATGAGGTTGGTCAAGCACGACCTGCCCTTCATGAACCTGTGCTGGCTGGGCCTGATCCCCTGGACCCCACGCACGTGCCATGCGATCTCACCTGAGATGATTTGCTCCATTACTTTCCCCGGTACCGAGGTCAGGCTAACAGGCCTATAGTTCCCCCGATTCTCCTTATGGCCCTTCTTGAAGATGGGACTCACATCAGCAAGCCTCCAATCCTCTGGGACCCCTCCAGTTAACCAGGAGCACTGACAGATGGCCGAGAGTGGCTCAGAAATCACCTCCGCCAGCTCACTCAGCACCCGAGGGTGAATGAAAATGGTTGCTTCTATTCTTTCAGTGGGAATCATCTTTAAAAATTCAGGATTACTAGAATGTAATTTATGATTGTGTTAAAATGATTACACTACTCACAATCCCAGTGGAGCTTCTAGTAATATTATTAAGGATGTCTGTAGAACGGAGTGTTTGAATTAAAAGGTTCTAAACTAATCACACACTTATTAGGTATGGCCAAATACCTGCTAACTCCCATGTGAGGGAGAAAACAAACCAAAACTAATTACTACAGTTGTGCACATAGGAGAAGATGTCTGTACTAGAAAAAGTGGCATAAAATAGCTCTTGTGGCTATAATTTTTCTGTTATGACTTTCTGAATTATTACAAAAAAACAAACCCAAAAACAACATGGTAGCATAATAATACGAGGTGCTGATGGGCTGTAACAGTATGAAAATGAGTAGCAAGACTGCAGCAGCAAAGTATTCTACCTTGTGAAATAATCCTGACAGATAATAGAAATAGATTTATTTAATGCATTTAACAGTATAAGTGTAGGTCTGACTAGAAAATAAGTAGCCTCTGAAGCAGGAAGAGTCTCATAATTTCAGTTTTGCTTCTTTACTTAAAAAAATACCAGGATAACAGATATGTCAAATTATGAAATGTTTACTTTCTCACAGAATTAACTGCTAAAGAAGAAAGTCTGTTTTTAGAAGCCATGTTGGTAATTTTCTGCAAGGCTCTCCGGTTTTCATATTTACACAGAATTTTAAAAACAGAATCAGCTTATTTTTCATGAAAACAAAGACATCGTAGTAAAGAATAGCTTATAAAATCTAGTAACTAAAGTTATCAGGAAGACCATTCGCAACCTCCTTAGGCAACCTGTTGCAGTGCATCACCACCCTCTGAGTGAAAAACTTCCTCCTAATATCTAACCTAAACCACTCCTGTCTTAGTTTAAAACCGTTCCCCCTTGTCCCATTACTATCCACCCTTGTAAACAGACATAATCCCTCCTCTTTATACGCTTCTTTCAAATATTGGAAGGCTACAATTAGGTCTCCCTAGAGCCTTCTCTTTTCCAAGATTAACAATATCCAATTCAAATCCTGTCTTCTCTTCATAGGAGAAGAAAGGTTGTAACATCTTGCAAGTGTAAGGTCCAATTCTAAAATGAGGCTGCATAATCATTTTTCTCCTTGTCGCCATTAAGTAAGTATTGCAAAAAGGAGAAACTTCATCAGAAAGTATCCAGTGCAGTTCTGTCTAGAACATTCTATGGCTATCTTACTCCAA
This sequence comes from Meleagris gallopavo, assembly GCF_905368555.1. Classification (NCBI taxonomy): domain Eukaryota; kingdom Metazoa; phylum Chordata; class Aves; order Galliformes; family Phasianidae; genus Meleagris; species Meleagris gallopavo. The sequence goes on along the minus strand of NC_139406.1, from coordinate 78,068,461 downwards.
GAAGTGTTGACCTGAAACCACTTTAGAAGCTTCGCTCCAGAATTATATCTCATTTTCTTTATTTCAGCCATAATCTGTGGTCTAATATATGATTTGCTTCACCAGAATGTGAATACCTCTTTTGGAGATAGCTATATAGTTCAAACAATTAGGCTTACAATGCAAATGCTCTTACCCCTGCTTCCTTCATTCTTGAATGGAATTTTGTGCTGATTAATTCTTCTACTTTCAGACTGCATAGTCTTTAAAATCTGAATAAAATAAATACATATGATGTTTGTCTTCCTTTCTTGCCTCTAAAATCAGCCTTCTAAAAATGCTTATGAACTTTTATCAAAGTCAGTGGCAGCAACCTCCTTTTGTCTAGTAGCTGAATTCTGTATATCACCACATTAGATTTAATTCCTTGCTCTGGATTTTATTTATCTTTGAGCTGAGTCCTTATATTCTGATTTCAGTTAAAACTTTGTATGAATCCATTGAACTGAACTAGTTAATGATTAAACGTAAGTATAGGCACTAGGTATGATACTACCAATGATGCTAAAGGCATCATTTACAGCAGATATGTTCAACCCGTGGCCCACAGGCCAAATGGATCTTGGCATAGCCTGTACTGTGGCCCTGCCCCAAGCCATCATGGCAACATTTCTTCCTCACTGCGCGGCACATCCTGGTCGTGGGTACACACTCACCATTTAGCAACAACCAAACCATTGGTGTGCTATTGCCTCTGTCTGAGCTTAAACCAATATGCAGGGCAGTGCAAACTCAAGTCATGGCAAATAACTGTATGCATTTTGATACATTGGGTAAATGCAGATCTATGATCAGCAAAAAAATACAGAATCATAGAATCCGTAGAGTTGGAAAGGACCTTTAACGGTCACCTCGTCCAACTCCCCTGCAGTGAAAACAGGGACTTGCACAGCTTAATCAAGTTGCTAGGGCTTGATCCAGCCTTACCTTGAAAACAGCTTCCAAGATTGCAAAGAAAAGTAGACTTCATAGAATCATAGAATGTATTGGTTTGGAAGGCACTTGGCCTTGTTGACCTTTATGAGGTTGGCATGGGCCCACCTCTCATGCCTGTCCAGGTCCCTCTGGATAACATCCTTTCCTTCTAGTGCATCAACTTTGTCACTTAGCTTGGTGTCATCTGCAAACTTGCTGAGGGTGCACTCTATCCCTCTGTCCATGTCACCTACAAAGATGTTAAATAACACCAGTCCCAGCACCTATCCCTGAGGAACATCATTCATCACCAGTCTCCACTTGGACACTGAAGCTTTGACTACTACTCTCTGAGCACGAGCATACAGCCAGTTCCTTATCCAGTGAGTGGTCTATCTGACAAATCCACTTTTCTCCAATTTGGCAACCAGCAGTGCCATTCTGTTTCCAAAGTACACTGGCTTATACTGGCAATGATTTTGCTTTATGTTTACCTCCTTTTTACAGTTCCTTCTCAACTTCCTGCAGGAAAACAGGAAGTAAACAATCCTGTTCAGTATTCTAATAATAGAATCTTTTGAGCTGGAAGGAACCATTAAAGATCATCTAGTCCAACTCCTGTGCAACAAACAGGGACATCTACAGCTAGATCATGTTGCTCAGAGCCTAGTCCAGCCTGACCTTGAATGTCTCCAGGGACAGGGCATTTACCACGTCTCTGGGTAACCTGTGCCAGTGCCTCACCACCCTTATTGTAAAAAACTTCAAATCTAAATCTCCCTCTCTCTTTTAGTTTGAAGCCCCTTCTCTCCCTTTTCCTATCACAAAGGACCCTGCTGAAGAATCTGTTCCCTTCCTTCTTGTAGCTCAGTCCCACTTTCAAAAGGCCTCTATCATGTCTCTCCACAGCCTCCTCTTCTTCAGTCTGAATAGCCCCAGTTCTTTCAGCCTATCCTCTTAGAGAAGGTGTTTCATCCCTTGGATCATGTTCTTGAACTATGTTTGTTAGCATTAGATTAATTTTTATTGAGCTTTATTAAAATAAATAGATATTGATTTACAAAATGAACTGCTTACACTAGAGAGTGATCTCAAGCTTTTTTTTTTTTTCTGACACACATTTAAAAAACATAAGAGAACTTTAAGATGCATCAAGCAGCTTTGTCCACTCTATTAAGCACGTTAGATTGCCATAAGCAGCACAACAGAATAGCTATAATAAGAAATTCGTGACATGGACCTTAACCAATGTGATAAACATGCAAGATAACCTGGAGCAATAAATAGAAGTAATATTAAATGGAAATGCTCTAGCCCAAAATGCACTGTCCCTAACTGATTGCCTAAAGCTTTTTCAGTTGAGAACAATATGTAGAACATATATCTGACAGAGAGCCATGTTGGTAGAATATTACTTCACAGCTATGTGATCACAAGCTGCCAAGTAATTTGCAGAAATATACTGGAAGTGAGAGAGAAACATAATCTTGCCTTAAGGGCTACCAGAAAGACAGAAGAGCAATACAGACAAAGCAGAGTACATTAGGACAAAGCAGTGTTTTTAATATTTGTAATCACTTAATGCACAGAAATTCTCTCATTGCCTAGTAACTTGAAACCAAAAATCCTCTTGAGGTCCCTTTCAACCCCTACAATTCTATGATTCTGTGATCTTGCAATAGTGAAAAAAAAAAAAAAAAAACAACGAAGAAGTAAGTTGTACAGATATTCTGTGAAGTATGCTTTTCTTTTTCTTGTTTCCTCTTCTCCCTTTTCTTTTCTCCTTTTTCTTTTCTCCTTTTTCTTTTCTCCTTTTTCTTTTCTTTTTTTACCCTTTCCCTTTCCCTTTTCCTTCCTGTCTCTTTTTCATCTTCGTTTTTGTTTTCATTTTCGTTTTTGATCCCCTTCTCCTTCCTCTTCCTCTTCCCTATCCCCTTCCCCTTCTCCTTCTCCTTTCCTTTCCTTTTCCCTCCCCTCCAGTTCTCTTTCTTTCCTTTACAGAATTCCAACTGATTACAACTGGGAGGAACCTCTGAAAGTCAACTGACCTAAACACCTGCTCTAGCTGGATCAACAACAGGTTGTCCAGGATCATGTACAGATAGCTTGTAAATATCTCCCAGTATAAAAATTTCATAGTTATATCAGTAATTATATTATTATTGTTATTATTAAACAATATATCTAACAATAATAATAATTATTATTAATCATTATCATTATACATTATTATTAATCACATAATACTGTTTATATTATTTTTATATAATAGTATATTGTTATTTATTATGATATAATAATAATAACAATATTGTATAATGTAATATTATATGATATAATATTAATTTAACATTATTATTGTTATATACATACTTGAACAGATTGAACAGATGAAGTCAATTTGCTTTAAAACAGCTAGTTCATCTATTACTATTTTCTGGATTTATTACCAAAACAAGATTGGTAACACAGCCATGTTTCAGCAATCAGCAAAAGCCTTTTCTGATTCTCACACACTTCTACCAGGTGTGGGCTGCATTTGCACAAGTTAGATGACACAGCCAGTTTATCTGTCTCCCTCCTAACTGACCAAATTGCTATCCCATTCTGTGAGATGTAATGCTCAGTAATAAAACCTGGGAGAAGAAGGAGGTGTTTGGAGGGATGGCATTTGTCTTCATGTATAGAAGTTGTGTGTGATGGAGTTTTGCTGTTTTGATAATGTATGAATATCTTCCTGCTAATGTAAAGTAATGCCAGAGCTATTTGTTTTGTTTTGCTTGCATGCAGAGCTTTACCTATTAAACTGTTTTTAGGAAGTTATACATTACTAAGAGTGTGATGATACACTGGAACTTGCCCAGAAAAGTTGTGGATGCTTCCTCCCTAAAGGACATGTTGGATGCAGCTTGGTTTAATCTGATCTAATGGAAAGTGTCCCTGCCCATGGCAGGGGTATTGGAACTAGATTATCTTTAACATCCCTTCCAACTCAGACTATTCTGTGATTCCATGATCTCAACCACAAGTTTTCTCACTTTTACTTTCCTGATTTTGTTCCTCATCCTGCTGTGCGAGACCATGATCTGTGAGGAGTTTAGATACTGACTAGATTTAACCAACATAGTAAGTAACACAAAACTGAGATTCGATGCTGTTTGTCACCATTTAAAAAATTATACGTAATACTGCCTATAATTTTGCAATCATCTAAAAGCTTTATATCTAAAGAATTTTTGTAGGATTCTCACAAAATTAAGGATTCTTAAATTTCTCCAAAGCACATAGGCATTTCAGTGTCACTTTGGGGCAATATTATTTAGATAATTTTCTATTTAGTGACCTAATTATATAGGAATGAATAAGAAGCGTCAAAACAATATTTGAAAATTGGACTTATTATTCCTCTCATTTCAGCACCTCTGGAAACTCAGACAGCAGAGACATAGCTCAGACAGCTTCACAGAACTATCTGATTAGTTTGTAGACTACTTTATTTGTAATAGTCAGATGACTCCTGAAAAGTAATTAAACAGCTTCAGTTATGTACTTTTGTTCATGACAGATTTAGAGAGTATATTCTCTAAGTACAGATTTACTAAAAATGGCTAGAACTTGTTTTAATTTACTCTGTGCTCCAGAGACTCATATTTTGACCTTCTCATTGAATATCACAAAATCGCAGAATCACAGAACTGTAGGGGCTGAATGGGATGTAGGTTAGTCTGCCTGTGGTTTGGATGGGCATACGCTCTTCTGAGTGAAACACTGGCTGGATGGCCGAGACCAAAGAGTTATGGTCAGTGGAGTAAAATCCAATTTTCAGCTGGTCATGAGCAGTGTCCCCCAGGGCTCAGTACTAGGGCCGCTTCTATTTAACATCTTTATTAACAATCTTGATGAGGGGATTGAGTGTACCCTCAGTAAGTTTGTAGGCGACACCAAGTTAGGAGGGAGTGTTGATCTGCCTGAGGGGAGAAAGGCACCACAGAGGGACCTGGATAGACTGGATCGATGGGCCAAGATTAATTGTATGAGTTTCAATAAGCCCAAGTGTCAGGTCCTACATTTTGGTCACAACAACCCCAGGCAAACCTACAGGCTTGGGAAGGAGTGGCTGGAAAGCTGCCTGACAGAAAAAGACCTTGGTGTACTGATGGACAGTCAGCTGAGTATGAGTAGGCAGTATGCCTGGGTGGCCAAGAAGGCCAGTGTCATCCTGGCTTGTATCAGGAATGGTGTGGAGAGCAGGACTAGGGAAGTAATCCTGCCCCCGTATTTCAGAATCACAGAATCACAGAATCACAGAATTGTAGGGGTTGGAAGGGACCTCTAGAGATCATCGAGACCAACCCCCCTGCCAAAGCAGGTTCCCTACACCAGGTCGCATAGGTAGGCGTCCAGGCGAGACTTGAATATCTCCAGAGAAGGAGACTCCACAACCTCCCTGGGCAGCCTGTTCCAGTGCTCCGTCACCCTCACCGTGAAGAAGTTCTTGCGCACATTCGTGTGAAACTTCCTATGCTGCAGCTTATGTCTGTTTCCCCTCGTCCTGTCTCCACGTACCACTGAAGAGACTGGCCTCACCACTATGGCCGCCACACCTCAGATATTTATAAACCTGGATCAGGTCCCCTCTCAGTCTTCTTTTCTCAAGGCTAAACAGACCCAGTTCACTTAGACTTTCTTCATAGGGGAGATGCTCCAGGCCCTTCACCATCTTTGTGGCCCTCCGCTGGAATCTTTCCAAGAGATCCCTGTCTTTTTTGTACTGGGGAGCCCAGAACTGGACACAGTACTCCAGATGAGGCCTTACCAGGGCAGAGTAGAGGGGGAGGATCACCTCCCTCGACCTGCTGGACACGCTCTTCTTAATGCACCCCAGAATGCCATTGGTCTTTTTGGCCACAAGGGCACACTGCTGGCTCATGGCCAACCTGTCATCCACCAGGACGCCCAGGTCCCTCTCTGCAGAGCTCCTCTCCAGCAGCTCATCCCCCAGCCTGTATTGGTGCATGCAATTATTCCTCCCTAGGTATAAGACCCTCATCCGGTTTCTTACTGCCCAGCTCTCCAGCCTGTCCAGGTCTCGCTGAATGGCAGCACAGCCTTCAGGCATGTCAGCCAATTCTCCCGACTTCGTATCATCAGCAAACTTGCTGAGGGTGGCCACTATCCCCTCATCAAGGTCATTGATGAAGATGTTGAACAAGACCGGACCCAGCACAGACCCCTGGGGGACACCACTGGTTACAGGTCTCCAGCCAGACTCTGCACCACCAACGACGACCCTCTGCGCTCTGCCAGTCAGCCAGTTCTCAACCCACCTCACTGTCCACTCGTCTATCCCACACTTCCTCAGCTTTGTTATAAGGATGTCGTGGGAGACAGTATCAAATGCCTTTCTAAAATCAAGGTAGACTACATCTACCTCTCTTCCCCCATCCACCCAGCATGTGACAGCATCATAGAAGGCCACCAAGTTGGTCGAGCATGACCTCCCCTTGGTGAACCCATGCTGACTACTCCTGATAACCTCCTTTTCTCCCAGTTGTCTGGAGATGGTATCCAGCACAAGCTGTTCCATCACCTTTCCAGGGACGGAGGTGAGGCTGACAGGCCTATAATTACCTGGATCTTCCTTCTTGCCCTTTTTGAAGACTGGAGTGACATTGGCTATCCTCCTGTCTTCAGGGACCTCCCCTGTTGTCCAAGACCTCTCAAAAATGATGGAGAACAGTTTGGCAATGACCTCTGCCAGCTCCCTCAGCACACGTGGATGCACCCCATCAGGTCCCATGGACTTGTGGACCTTAGTACTGCCTAGGCGCTCACGCACGTCCTCTTTCCTGACTAAAGGGAAGTCTCCCATTCTCCAGACCCTCTCACTAACCTCCAGGGTGTGGGATTCCTGCAGGAGAGCCTTTTCACTGAAGACAGAAGTAAAGAAGGCATTCAGTATGTCTGCTTTCTCAGCATCCCCCGTTACCAGAACCCCCCCCTCACTTAGTAAGGGGCCCACATTCTCTCTAGTTTTCCTTTTGCTGTTAACATACTTGAGGAAGCCTTTTTTATTATCCTTAATCACTTTAGCCAGATTCAATTCCAGATGGGCTTTAGCCTTCCTCGTTGCATCCCTGCAGGCCCTGACTACATTCCTATATTCTTCCCAAGTGGTCAGACCCTTTTTCCACATTTCATGGACCTTCTTCTTTCCTTTGAGCTTGCGCATGAGCTCCTTGCTCATCCACAAAGGTCTCCTGCCACCTTTTCCCGATTTCTTGTTCACAGGGACGCACCGATCCTGAGCTTGGAAGACGAGCTGTTTAAATGCTGACCAGCTCTCAGAGGCCCCCTTACCTTCTAACACCCGAGCCCACGGGATAGCTCCAAGTAGGTCCCGGAAGCGATCGAAGTTGGCTCTCCTAAAGTCCAGTGTAGCAATCCTACTTATTGCTTTGCTTCTTCCACTCAGGATCTTGAACTCCACCATCTCATGATCACTACAACCCAAACTGCCCCCAACCTTTACTTCCTTAACAAGTCCATCCCTGTTGGTGAGAATAAGGTCCAGTAACACCCCTCCCCACGTCGGTTCCTCTACCACCTGCATCAGAAAGTTGTCTTCAATGCACTGCAAGAACCGTCTGGACCGTGCATGCCTGGCCATGTTGGTCGTCCAGCAAATATCTGGATAATTGAAGTCCCCCATAAGCACCAGTGCTTGGGAACGTGACGCTACATCCAGTTGCTTTTGGAAGGCCTCATCAGCCTCCTCATCCTGATCAGGGGGCCTGTAGTACACCCCCACAACAGTGTCACCCTTACCAGCCTGCCCCTTGATTCTCACCCATAAGCTCTCCACTGATACATCACTCTCCCCCAAGTGAATTTCAATACATTCTAGCTGCTCTCTCACATGAAGAGCAACTCCAGCACCCCGCCTAGCCAGCCGATCTTTCCTAAAAAGCACATAGCCCTCCATGACAACATTCCAGTCATGCGAGCTGTCCCACCACGTCTCCGTGATCGCAATGAGATCATGACCTTGCGACCGCACGCAGAACTCCAGCTCTTCCTGTTTATTTCCCATGCTACGCGCATTAGTATACAGGCACTTAAGAGAAGCAGCATCCCTCCACCCCTCTCCAAGCCTTTGAACTCCAAAGCACTGGTGAGGCCTCACCTCAGGTACTATGTTCAGTTTGGGGCACCTCAGTTCAGAAAGGACATTGAGGTGCTGGAGCAGATCCAAACAAGGGCAATGAGGCTTGTGAAGGGCTTGGAGAATATGGCCTATGAGGAGAGGCTCAGGGAATTGGGGATGTTAAGTCTGGGGAAAAAAAGGCTATGGGAGATCTTATTGCTCTCTTCCAATATCTGAAAGGTGCTTCCAGTGAGAGCGGGGTAGGTCTCTTCTCACTGGTGGCAGGAGACAGAACAAGGGGAAATGGCTTCAAGTTGTGCCGGGGTAAGTCTAGGTTGGCTATCAGGAAAAACTTCTTTACAGAAAGGGTTGTTAAGCACTGGAATAAGCTCCCTGGAGAGGTGGTTGATTCACCATACTTGAACGTGTTGAAAAACTATTTGGTACTTAGAGACATGTTTTAGCAGAAGGTTGTTAGAGTTAGGACAGTATGGTTAGTTTGCAGTTGGACTTGATGGTCTTGAAGGTCTTTTCCGGCCTGAGAAATTCAAGGATTCTGTGATTCTATATGAGACAAAAGTCATTTTTCCCTTGTCTCAAATGAATGATATGCAGTTAATAACTAATTTGTTAGTGCAAAATAAACTCTTCATCATGGCTCTCTTCATTCTCTGAATCAACAATGATATTCAAGCTGTATAATAATATCTAATCCATAATTTCTGTGCCTCACAAACAGTCACTTAAAATACTGAATTGCAGCATTTGATACTGTCCATTACGTTTTATAGACAGTTTTATTCTGTTTGATTTTATAGTTTTCACTTTAAATTAGATGTTATAGTTTTCACTTTAACTGAAGTAAACTGAAAGAATATTGATTGTTACTACTGATCTGTTTGATGTAGAATTGTACATCATTTTTTGTGGTCTTTTTTTTTCATTATGTGATGCAACTTTTGAAGATTAATTTGATAAAAATTCATTGTTTTCTGTCCCTTTTTTTCTTTTCAAAGCAATAGTGATATGGTATTAATAAATCATAGAAATATAAAAGTTGGAAGGGATCCACACTGATTATCAAATTCAAATCCTTGCTCAGCACACACAAAATTCAAACTATATTTCTGAAATAGTTGTCCAAATGCTTCCTGAACTGTGGCAAATTTGGTGCCCTGTTCTCCTGACTAATCTCTTGCTGAAGAAACTTTTGCTAATATTTAATCTGAACTGATGAGCTCCATGCCATTCTCTAAGGTCTTGTTCCTGTCACTAGAGAGAAATCAGCACCTGCACCTCTGCTCTCCTTCTGAAGAGGCTACAGGCTGTCCTGAATCCTACCCTCAGCCTCCTCATCTCTGGGGTGAACAAACTGAGTGACTGTAGCCACTCTTCTTTTGTCTTGTCCTCTAAACCTTTCACCACCTTTGTAGCTCTCCTTTGAACATTAGTAGTTTTATATCTTTCTTATATTGCAGTACCCAAAACTGCACTCAAGTGAGTCTGTTCCAACACAGAGCAGAATGGGACATTCCTTCAGTCAACAGGCTAGCAATGTTGTTTCTGATGTACCCCAGGGTACAGCTGGCCCTTTTGGCTATCAGAGATCACTGCTGACTCATATTTAACTTGCCATCAAACAGAACCTCCAAGATTCCTTTCACTTGGGTTGCTCTCCATCCCCTAGACTGAACAAGTTTCCAGGGTTGCTCCATCTCAGGTACGAATCCAACACTTGCTCTTCTTCATCTTCATGAGGCTGATGACTGAGCCCTCTAATTTATCAACATCTGCCTGCAAGACATCTCTACCCTCAATGAAGCCAACACCTTCTTCCAGTTTAGTGTCATCTGCAACCTTATTTACTGTACCTTCCTGTCCTGTCTTCAGTTTATTTATGAAAACATTAAAGAGAACTGGCCCTAAAGCAGAGTCCTATGGAACCCATAGTGAATCCATGTGGGTTACTCCTGATGATTTTGTCTTCCTTTGCACACATGGAAATGGTTTCCAGGAATAGCTAGCTGTTCCATCACCTTCTGGGGATCAAGTTGAAGCTGACCAGCCTGTAGTTACCTGGGTCCTCCTTCATGCCCTTTTTGCAAATAGAAGTGACATTTACTTTCCTCCTATCCTTCAGGAATTTCTTGTTGCCATGATCAAGGAAAGATTATTGATAGTAATGACCTCATAATCACACCTGTTGGCTACTTTAGCACTCATGGGTGCATCATGTCAGGGCCCACGGATTACATCCAGTTTGATTAAATATTCCCGTTACAATCAATTTCCACCAATAGTACATCTTTCTTCAGGGAACCTGCTTAAGCAGGGGGGTTTAAGTAGATGATCCTTTCTTCACTGATTCAGCCTGGCTTCTGAGATTTGGGGATCCAGAAGGACAGTCCTAATAGTAAAGACTTGCTACTCTTGCCAGTAAGAAAACTTTCAGTTTAATCAATAAGAATGAAAATAAAGTATTTCTTGAAGAAATATATAGTTTTTGCAGTCTAAATATGGACAAGGTTTCCACTGCAATATATGGCTGCACCAGAAATACTAACGTTATGTAGTTTCGGACATCAGTGGGCTTTTCACTTAAATGTAAACTGATGTCAGCACACAGATCAGAATTCTGAGTTACATTACTCTTAAATAAATTAAAAATGGATTTGTTCCTCCTGAAAATCTTTTAAAAATGCTTTTTCCTGGAATTTGTTAAATGCAGACTTATAAATGAATGCAATAATTAAGAATATAATTAACTCAGAAAGCATAGTGTAAGACACGTTACCATCTCTTTGTGAAATCTCATCTCTTGAAATTTAATTTAATAATGACGGTATGTTTATTTCTTTGTTTTTTTATTTTTTTTCTTTTGTTTGTTTGTTTTTAGGGTTTTTTTCTTTCATGCAATACTTAATTTTCTAACAGTCTTTCAGTATCTTGGTTTCTTATAGGACTGAGATTGCAAACTGAGACCTTTTGTAAAACAAGACTGTCTTGAAGCAGCTTGAGGGAGAGTTTTAAAATTTCATCAAATAGCACTTCTGTTGAAAGCAAGCTGTTAAGCAATAATGAACTAATTGTTCCATCCAAGCAGAAAACTGCAAGAGAGGCATCATGTCAAATACACAGCTTAACTGCCAAATTCAACCACATGTTTTTTTTTCAGTTTCTTTTCATCAGGCCAATAGGGAATCTGCTGAGTTACAAAGTGCAGAACACTGAAGTATTGGAAAATGATCTTTTCTCTTCCTAACTTTGTTGGCTTTCAAGTCAGAGTATAAAATGACTTCATTTCTGATCCATTCCTCAATTAGGACTGATAGGAGAACATCTATTACCTTACTCGTATTGTTATTTTGGAATAATCATAGTATTAGATTCTCAGTTTAGAAGGCAATAAATTAAAAATACAGATCTGCGTAAGCAGTAATTCAAGGAATATTGGTTAAGTTTCTTTTCTGAGTCAACACCTAAGCAGCACTCCCATTTCCACTGACTCTCACAATCCTAAAATACTTGTCTTCCATTTTTTAGAAACAATGGATACCAACATTTATTAATTTTACTTTTTTTAGCACTCTTACCCAAGGAATAAATAATCAGATAAAAGCTATGCTCCATTTTCATTTCCAGTGCACTGACCCTATGCAATTAGCAGGTTGAGCCAATGGTTCCTCTGTTGGGATTCCTTAACCAGGCAACACTGACTGCAAGAGATATGTCACCACTATGCCTGACCTTAGACTCCAGGTGAATCTTTCGAACTGTGTTCTTCTTGGACATGTAGGTTGCCAGCCAGGGAACTGATGGGTGGTGGCATTCTCCAAGTAATTTAGTCAAAATTATCTGCTCTCTGCTGATTCTCATGAACATGGTCAGATCTCTTGATCTTTTTTGGTCATACTACAGAGCTCTGGAATTTACCTCAACTTGCCTAGCAACTCTAACACTCATTCAATTATATTATGTGGCTTAATCTTCAAGGATAGACACACCAAGGACTCTTTAATGAAAAGTGGACACAGGGAGAAAGATTTGACCATGAGCTCTATCCAGCTACTGAAATGGAAGAGAATTTTAGTCTTGGTTAGGTAGGGAACCAGATGCTTTTTGTCCCTTGATGGTAAAGCTTGACCATTTTATTCCAAAAATTGAGGGAAAATCTATTTTAGCCTTGATGATGAAACTTAATGTAAGGGTATGGAGAAGGAGAGCATCTGCTTCTGTAATGATATATTGTAAAGGCAATTTTTCCAAGTCAACAAGGGATAATAAGAAAGGGAGGTAGTGATGGGAACCAGCTCTGGTCAATCACAAGAGAAGTGTACAGAAGAGAAAGAGAACAGAGGGAACAAAGGGGAAAGATGGAGAAAGGGATATAAAAAGGCCAGTCACATCTAAAATTGAGACAGTGAGTATGCTTGTTACATCATGACTTCCATTAGGAAACTGTGAGATTTGTGGATGCTTTACTGCATGATTATACAAACTTTTGATTCCCCTGGGCTGCACTAAGAGAAGAGGAATTGTATTGGGCTGCACATAAAATTTAAAATGCATTTATAAATTTATAATATATAAACAGCAAAACTTTTTTCATTTTGTTTTTTACTAAAACATAAAATAGATATTAAGAAAATCATAGAACTAGTGAAGTATTTGACCTTATTTTTTCAAACTAATCTATCAGGATGTTTTGATGAAAGTGGCTGCAATTTATAATCCATTCTCAAAGTGGTCATCAGAGATTTTTGATGAAATTTTATACTTCCTGTACTTTATCCCAGAAAAGATTTGTTCACAAATGTACATGCTGCCAATAAGTGATGACATGAATAACGAGTGATTGTGAAGAATTATTTTTCTCTGATAAGATAGCTCCTGCAGAAGTCTAGTGAACAGACATGATATATATATATATTTTTGTTGAATATCTGATTGCAATGTTTCCATACAATGTGAAAATCTGCAGGTAATGTATCTTCAACTGAAAGTGGAATCATAAATATCAAAAAATGATGATTTTTCACAAGTCTTGATATTTATTCTCTTTCTCCTTTATCAAAATGGAAATCAAGGCTGCAACTCTTTTTGCTGTTCACAGGACAGTGTTTAGCCCATGTATCAAGATCGGTAAAATTTTCATAACTTGAGTTGGCAATGCATTGTGTTCTCCTTATGTCTTGCTTTCAGCTCAGACAGTGCAAATCACACACTGATGATTTGGTTGTTACTGAATGATGGGCGTGCACCCAGGACTGGGATGGGTTGCTCAGTGGGGCAGAGCCATGAAGACGCAGGGCAGGGGTTTGAGATGATTACTTTCTGTGCTGGTCTGCATGTGGCCCATATATTGTAGGTTGGACAAGCCTGATATACTGTAGTTCAAAGTGGTATATTTCCATTTCAGTGCATACCATTGTATCAATTCAATGCTGTCTTCTCTGCCACTTAAACTTTTTATGCAAGTTTAATGTTTATACATTCTTCAAAGAAGATTTAATTCCAGGAATAAATCAGATTTAATGTAGCTAATTGAAAACAATTTAAAGCAACATACTCAAATATTTATGCTAAAAAAAAAAAAAAACACAACAAAGGACATTCTTAAATTCATTGTTAAAAATCATTATACTTTCTGTTGTTATTCTTATTTTTTTAGAAAATAAAGCACAAGTCAAACAGAAGTATTTTTAGCCCAAATTCTTAAATTTTAATATAAAGAGTACAAAAAAACTTGTGCTTTTTCCAATCACAATTGTGAGCTCGGTCTATGTACACTTTATCTGTAATTATCTATCTAGATTGGATAAATTGTTCTTGCATATAAATAAGAATTTAATCCTACAGGTACCTTATTGGCATGTGCAAACCAGAAAACTGATTTTAAGAGTAGGTATACAATTGCATGTCTAATATATCTAAAATGCATATGTTTAGTGTACAGTTAATTCTCAATAATCTTTGGATTGTAGGAGCAATGTGATGCTTTGATCAGTTACTTGCCTGCCAGAGTTAAAATAGCTGAGGTGTATTTTCCTCATAGTTCTGTAAATACAGGCTAAAAATTTGCCCTTTGGTTCCACAAGAAAAAGAGTGAAATGAGAACTGCAGTCAAACAATAGTAAAATGAGGAATTTACCATTGCTCCAACTAGCTGAATAGTAACTTATGTAACTACTCTTTAAAACTTTTCTACTTAACTATATGGTGGAAAAGTCTAAATAAAAGGTATCCCATTTATAATTTCCCTTCATTTTACTTCAGAATATACTTCTACCCATTCTTGTAAAGGAAGTTCTACATAAATGTATTATAAGTCTGAATCATTTTTATTATTGATATCTCTGATAAACAAAAACATGAACATTTGACCTGCATAATTAATATTTTCTTGTGTCTTCACTGCTAAAGGCACACCATCAGTTCACTGATATTTCCCATGGCATAGTTCAAACAAGTAAAAAAAATTCTGTTTTCAATAATGCATTACAGAATAGCAGAAGAGAAAGAAGAAGCAAGAGAAGAGCTACAGAAGAGTTCATCCAGGATATCTCAGGATAATATATTTCATGTTTAACATATATTATATAAAAGTATTTTCATGTTCTTAAGAAAGGAAGAGTTACTGCAGTCAAATGGTGCTTTTCTACAAAAACATTTTTTCCACAGATGCTTAGCTCTTTGAATAGTATGTGTCAGCAATGTGTTAGATCAATGCAGACAAGTCTAAAGGACTGTGAAAATAGGACTTTCAGCTCTCCTTTGCATTGCCTTCTGCTCTGAGCAGGACACTTCTGTCTTTAAACAATCTGTGGGCTCTTCCTTCCTTTTCCTACCTGAGCAATTCTATGATTCTATTCTAATGCTGGGCTGCAGAAGAAGTAATTAAAAAGCATAAAAATAATTTGGTAGCAGCATAAGATAAATGCAATCACACAATATGCTACTGTTTTTCTGACTAGAATGCTGAGGGATTGAGTTAGATGATAACTATGTGCTGTCTTTATGCTACTCCATGAAATGAGATATTGTAAATTCGGGACAATTAATCCGACATAAATTGGAAGAAAATATGAGATATTCAGAATATTTGGATATTGTACATAATAATTTTTGTCCTCCTTCCAGAAAAAAATCTAACTGCAGGAATTAATATGATGAAATTCTGTATGTTTTCTGAGATCTGTGTTGGACCTTTAATTATCTTTCATACCTCTGGGTTCCTAGCAGTTTTAGAGAATGTGTTCTCTGGTCACTTCTGGACCATATCTGTACATGATCAGAATTATTGTGTATTAGACAGGTGAGACGAGAAGTCTACTGAATCTGGAGAATGAGCTTGTACACATGGAAAGAATGACAAAGTACGTATATTTTTGGCAAGGGACCTCCAGACAGACATATAGTTCTTCTAGTCAGTGGGTAAGACAAAGAATTACCAAAATTGCAATGTAGCTGAACAATTTAATGTTTCTCTCATGCCTTTCAAGTCTTGGTGGAATTATGATATAATTCATTGTGCCAGAGAGTTTAAATCTGTGGGATAAGTCATACAATTCTTCAAGTAACGTTTAATTTCTTATTATTCTATGGAGTATATTAACTTCACAGAGTTATTCAGAAAACTCACATTAAAAGCTCTCTATAACGCAACACAATTATAATACTGCTCTAGGATGCACAGAGGAAAAACCTACATAGTTTCTCAAATCTCAGTTCAAATTAAAACTGCAGCATTAAACATAACTAAAGATTCTTGCTATTCTTTCCCTGCTTCCAACTCTGTCATGACAATCTCAAGAAGTCTAACTCATCTTGCTGATGCCTTTCTCCAGGACAGATGCACAATTATGACTATTAAGCAGAAAATAGTTTTCTCTTCCCTTTTTTCATCTTTCCCAAAAGATTATTATAAACCTTACTTTTTCCCACCATACCCATTTTCTGCAAAGTATTAATTTCTAGGAATCTCTTAATCTATATTAAGTTTTTCAACATCTAATACATCTAACGTACCCGGATGCAGTGTAAATACAATTAGATCAGAAAATAGCAAGGAAAGAGATATTTCACAATTTTAATTGCCTTTCATGAATCCCTGATCCAATCTCACCTCATTCTTCACTCACGTGGAGATAGCACGCTTTTGTCCAGAATTAATATATCTACAATCAGTTGACCCATCTTATATTAATAAATAAAAAGGCAAATGCATCAGACAAAAAGCTGAGAAGAAAGAAATAGAAATAGTTTGGCAGTGAAATAAACTGAATATCAGTAATTACAAGCAAAATATCCTAGCAGTAGTCAGGAGGGGTGATACTTTAACTATGATTTTGGAGGCAATTATGGATCAGAATTTTATGATGGTCTTTCACTTGTCTCTTACATGTTAAATAAAGATCTGAAAATGAAATATATTTGTATATGAATAAAAATGCATTCATCTTATAAAGTATTTCACTTTGTTGTCAGCTAATTAAATTCTGTCACTGAACCAAATATGATTGATTGCTACCTGCATCTGTTCCCTGTAAATTTGTCTACAAATAGCTGCTCCAGGATAGTAAGCATTCTGACACTCTCTAAAACACAGTCAGCAACAGAAACAGACAACCGTTGAAAATTTAATCTTAACAAGACTTCCACTGAACTCATGGGGATAACATTTTTAATTAGAAGAGAATGTGAGGTTCTAAGTAGTTCCCTCAGCAAAACTCGCTAAGTAATATCTGATTAAAAAACATAAGATGGACAGTTTTATTTTCCCTGTAGATAAGGCAGTAGCTTTAGAGATGATCATTTCCTTCACAAGACACATTTAGCCATCAAAACGACAAGCTTGTCTCAACATGTTGACATGTGACAGATTACCCTCCCCTCCCCTCCCTTCCCCTCCCCTCTCCCCTCCCTCCCCTCCCCTCCCCTCCCCTCCCCTCTCCTCTCCTCTCCTCTCCTCTCCTCTCCTCTCCTCTCCTCTCCTCTCCTCTCCTCTCCTCTCCTCTCCTCTCCTCTCCTCTCCTCTCCTCTCCTCTCCTCTCCTCCTCCTCCCCTCCCCTCTCCTCTCCTCTCCTCCCCTCCCCTCCTCTCCTCTCCTCTCCTCTCCTCTCCTCTCCTCTCCTCTCCTCTCCTCTCCTCTCCTCTCCTCTCCTCTCCTCTCCTCTCCTCTCCTCTCCTCTCCTCTCCTCTCCTCTCCTCTCCTCTCCTCTCTCTCTCCTCTCCTCTCCTCTCCTCTCCTCTCTCTCCTCTCCTCTCCTCTCCCAGATGTTACCGAAATGTTTACCGAAAACTCCTCAAATGTTACTGAAGTCCTGTACCTGGAAGGGAATAATCTTGTGTAACAGTTGGCTGGGGCCAACCATTTGGAAAGTAGCTTTGCAGAAAAAGACCTGGGGTCTTAGTGAACAAGAAGGAGAGCATGGGCCA
Organism: Meleagris gallopavo; assembly: GCF_905368555.1. Classification (NCBI taxonomy): domain Eukaryota; kingdom Metazoa; phylum Chordata; class Aves; order Galliformes; family Phasianidae; genus Meleagris; species Meleagris gallopavo. The sequence goes on along the minus strand of NC_139406.1, from coordinate 78,050,922 downwards.
GAAATATGTGCTTGCAGCAGAGACTAACAGCTTTTCAGACTGCACAAAGCAGAGTATTGCCAGCAAAGAGATCCTTCCCAACTACTCAGTTCTGACAAAATACTTCTAGGTGCTGTGTCCATTTCTAAGTTCCCTGCTACTAGATCCGATCATACTGTATTTTGTTCAGAAAATACCTATATAGTTAATAAAGGGATTAAAACATCTTTCATCAGGGAGGCTGATAAAGCTGTGACTGGTCAACCTGGAGGAAAGAAGGCTCTGTGTTTAAATCCATGTATAAAAAAAGGTCATAGTGGATAAAGAAAATGGAGTTAGGATTTTCTCAGTGATTCCCAATGACAGAAAAAGGTACAATGGAATGAAAGTGAAATACAGAAAAGTCTACTTAAACATATGACTTGATGAAAATCAATTTCCCTATACAGGACCTTAAAACTCAAAAAAATAGGTTCAGTGTGACTGTGCATGCACACATAAGTTTGGAAAGAGAACAACTAGGCTACCAGCACTTCATTCTTTACAAGTTTGAGTGAAATAGAGCTTAAATAAAGCTCATTAGCTCAACTGAAGCCATTAATTTATATTCTCTAGGCATCTTAGCTATAGTATCTAAGAAGCTGGAATGCACATGGTTCACAGAAGCATAGCTCAGGGAAGCTGGGTAACTGGTAGAATTGTCTCCAGGCTTTTAAAATTTGCATATATCTTTACTGCTCAAAGTTTTAAAATGCACATACAACTACCTCTGATTAATTTCTTCATATTTTCTGATCATTTCTAATAAGGACAAGAGTTGTCAACATGGGTTCCTACTGAACCAAACAAATTCAGGAAAAGGCAGAAAATTTTTGATTATACTATTCACAAGTACTGAACCATAACAAGATTTAGTGTCTTTTACTGCCATCTTAATCTCTGTGAAACTGGAAAGAAAATTCCAACAGACCACAATTTTGTCTAAAAATACAGTTTATCTCTGAATTTTCACTAGCCACCTATCTTTATTCTATGGCTACATCTCCTTCATGTTTGGTTGAATGACTCTTCTGGCTATGTGTGACAGTCTTTTCTGGAAGAAATTAGCAAGAAAAACATCGGAACACCTACTGAGTCAGAAGCTTGTTACATCATTATCTGTCCATTATTTATGCAGAGGCATTTGAGATACAGAGTTTACTAACATAAAATTATATTTTACTCAATATCAACTTCAGCATTTAGCAGAGGTATTTGTATAAGTAAATCAACACTTTGTAGAAAGAAAGAAAGAATCAGACCCTTTGCTAATTTGATTGCTTGTTCTACTGAAAATGATTTGGCTTCTATAAAGGTAATTGCTATTTAAAATTTAGCAATTCTCTGCTCTCATTGAAGCAGATTAATTCTCTCGTGTACAGTTGTGTGCGCGTTCTGTATCCATGTAAGTAGATACATGATTTCCTCTTATATTTTACAGTCTTCCATAAAACGTGGAGAAAATGGGGATTTCATGTTTGTGCAAATTCACTTACATCAGTTTTCTCAGTGGAATTGCCAGGTCACAGCCTGAACCAATGGTTGAGTACCAGGTGAGAAAGCATAGCTAATCCAGGAAGCTCAGGTGCAAGGAATGCATCCATCCCTCTTAACCATCATTTAATGGTTAGCAGCCACAGGAATACTATATCTCTGGATAGCAACTGTTTTTTGTTTTGTTTTCTTTGTTTTTGAGCTGTTATCTGTTGGAAGGGGTGAGTCAGTTTTCCTTCATTTACTGTTATTGCTCCATAGTGTCTGTATCCTTTTTGGAGGCACTGTCATCTCCTTATTTTGCTATGCTTTATTGGCAAACCAGATAGGAGCAACAGCTTCAGTATTCATGTGGTAACATCATGACACCAGGTAGTGGACTTCTGAACTTCTGGGAACCAGCAAGTGTGAACCTAATCTTCTCAGCCTTCTCCTTGTCTGTTTGTTATCACCTTGCCTTTGTCACTCACTAGGGGGCAGGGAGAGGGTTGGGCACACTCCCGATGGTGAAATTATTACCTTATTTTTCTTTCCTGGTTAAAATTAGACATACAGAAAGCATCTTCATTTGAAATGCATCCTACAACCATTCTTTCATCCTACAACCAAATTTCATAAAATTTGTCATATGCTTCATATGAAGCTTTGCTTTATTTCTACTGTGGCTGATAACTTTGAAATTTGCTTTTGGATAGAAAAAAAAATGTCAGCAATTCCCTTGCTATTGTCAAGTAAATGATAATTTTAAAACTGAAAGTAACTTGATTTGTCCTTTCTGAGTATTAACTGAGTTTTCTAAAACTAAGAGTTCACTTAAATAGTGCAAAAGTACACTTTAAGCTTTTTTTTTTTTTTTTTTTTCCCTTCAGCTTACTCGCTGTCCTGGTTTGAGTCGCTGGGGCATATTAATGGGATGCAGTAATTTAAAAGACTTTGACACAGTGACAGAAGCATCACAGGAAGCGCAATCTCCTGGTTTTATGGAGCCCATGTTCTACTGTGTTCTTTCATATTTCATTTTAGTTATGTCTATGAAAGATATCATCAGACTTGCATTCTGAATCTTTTCCCTTTAATTTCAGTGTTATTCTGAAGGACTGACACTTAATTGATGAAGTTGCACTTTGTGTCTGATGTCCTGATTCTCTTAGCATTCTATTTAATAGTTCACCTTCCTATTAATAATAATAGCATAAAACTAAATTCTGAAGAAATATAATAGGAAATATAGTCCTCTAGAGACTAACTGCTTTTCGGAAAATAAAAATGCAGGTATTTTGTATTAAGTAGGAATAGTTCAAATGCAGATAATTTTTTTTTCCCAATAGATGGTTTAAATCTATAGCGTCCTTAATATTTAAGCTTCATGTAGATGTAAGAAGTACTTCTACAAAATATGATATGCTTAATTATTTTCTCTTTAAAGGATTTCAAAATACATGAAAAGTATAAGAGAAAGTTCTTATACAGAGATTTTATAATTAAAAGGGAATGTAGTAGTAATTTTTTAAAAAAGATTTTATGCCAGCTGAAACATTTAATCCTCTTTATTTTTCTGTTTTTATGAAGCAATTAAGTTGATATCATAGAATCACTCAGGTTGGAAAATACCTTCAAGATCATCAAGTCCAACCATGACTTAACCATACTAACTAACAACCCTTCTCTAAGTCATGTTCCTGAGTACCACATCCAAATGGATTTTAAATGCATCCAGGGATGATGACTCAACCATCTCCCTGGGGAGCCTATTCCAGTGCTTAACAATCCTTTCAGTGAAGAAATGAAGAAGTTTTTCCTGATAGCCAACCTAAATTTACCCTGGAACAACTTGAAGCCGTTTCCCCTCATACTGTCACCAGTGAGAAGGGACCAACCCCGCTCTCACTGGAAGCACCTTTCAGATATTAGAAGAGAGCAATAAGATCTCCCTTAGCCTCCTCTTCTCCAGACTGAACACCCCCAGTTCCTTCAGTCTCTCCTCATAGGGCATATTCTCCAACCCCTTCACAAGCCTTGTTGCCCTTGTTTGGACCTGCTCCAGCACCTCAATGTCCTTTCTGCACTGAGGTGCCCCAAACTGAATACAGTACTCGAGATGAGGCCTCACCAATACTGAGTACAGGGGCAGGATTACTTCCCTAGTCTCCACACCATTCTTGATACAAGCCAGGATGCCATTGGCCTTCTTGGCCACCTGGGCACACTGCTGGCTTATATCCAGCCTCATATTCAAGATCTACCATTTGCAAACCTGTGCTGACTGGGCCTGATCCCCTGGTTGACCTTTAACTGATCCATGATGGCTTGTGAGATTATCTGTTCCATAACCTTCCTGGGTACCAAGATGAGACTGAGAGGTCTGTAGCTACCAGGATCATCTTTCTGGCCCTTTTTGAAGATGGGTGTCACATTCGCCAGTCTCCAGTCTGCCAGGACATCCTCAGTTAGGCAGGACTGCCAAAGAATGATGGAACTTGTCTTGGCAACCACATCTGCCAACTCCCTCAGCACTCTAGGGTGTAATGCATCCGGCCTCATGGACTTGCGAGTATCCAGCTCTGAGCAGATCCAAAACCATCTCATCATGGATCATGCAGGGCTTATTATGTTCTTCATCCCTATCTACCAGTGCAGGGTGCTGTGTTCCTAGGGAGTAGCAAGTTTTACTATTAAAGACTGAGGCAAAGAAGGCATTGAGTACCTCAGCCTTATCCTGATTCTTGGTCAAAAAGCTGCTCTCTGCATCCAACAAGGGATGGAGATTCTCCCTAGCCCTCCTCTTGCTGTTGATGTATTTATAAAAATATTTATTGTTTTCCTTTACCTTAGTGGCCAAGTTCAGTTCTAGCTGGGTTTTGGCTTTTCTAATTTTCTCCCTGCACAGCTTCACTACATACCTGTGTCAATGGTTTATGGGCTGGTTCGGCCCGGTTCCGTGACTAGAAGGGCGGAGGGATCCGCGGATCCGCGCCCCCGGAAAAGGAAAATAGGGAATCCCGATATAATTGAAAACAGCGGCAACAATCTGAGGTGAAACAAATTAATTTACTAAATATAGTATCAGCAGTATATAAGGAGAGAGAGAGAGAGTGTGTGTCTGGAAGGTGGATCGGCCTCACCACAATGCTGAGATGATAAGTGCAGTCCAGTTGAGCCGATGGAGAAGTGCAGGCAGAGAAGCGCAGATGGAGAAGTGCAAACAAAGAAGCGCAGGCAAAGAAGAGAACATCAGGTGACCTTGCCGGGAGTTACATCTCCTCGCTGACTGCAAAGCCCCCTGGAGAAATGTAGTTGTTCTTCTCCTCTGGACAGGCACCCGGAACTTGAGCATCAGCAGTCAAACCTCCAGTGCATTACATGATGTTATGATGTGGAATACTGATAACCAAAAATCATGAAACCATGACAACCTGTAATCGTCATAAGTAGCTCTTCCAGAGACCATAAACTTTCTTTTTGTTCTTGAGATCCAGTCAAAGGTCTCTGTTCAGCCAGTCTGGCCTCCATGCTGTGTTGACTTGTCTTCCATGACTTGGGGATGGTCAGCTCCTGTACCTTTAAAATAACTTCCTTAAAGTACTCCCAGCCTTTCTGTGCTCCCACACTCTCCAAATCTACCTCCCAAGGGACCCTCTCAACCATGGTCCTAAAGAGGTTAAAGTCTGCCCTCTGGAAGTGCAAGGTGGCAGTTCTGCTGACTCCCCTCCATGGTTCAACAAGGATTGAGAAATCTAGCATCTCATGATCACTATGCCCCAGATGGCCTCCAGCCCACAAGACCTTCTCAGTTAACAAGCACCAGATCCAGGATTTTGCTTCCTCTCATTGGCTAAATGTGATATGCCCTTAAGCGTCTCTTTTTGTGGTATTTTACCCTAAAACACAAAAAGGTCCCTCTTTTACTTTGTAGAAGTAGAGGAAAACATTTTAACAAATAAACTCAAGAATCACTGTGGCAGTGTTTTTTGATAGCTTGAAAATGCATTCGTTATAGAGAAATTGCTTTATAATGAAGGGTGATAATAGGAGGAGAGAATTGAAGGCCAAAAGACTAGATTCTTCTACTGAAGAGATAAGAAGTTAAGCTGAAACACTGGTAATGAGAATGTAATAAGTATTGCAATAATAATATATAATATTATACATAGATTGCAGATTATTTGAATGATTCCAAAGGCACTTCTGTGCATACTTTTCTTCTAACTGTTAAGTGGAAGAAGGCTTTGAATTTGAGAAGTGCGGTGTCTTTCCTGAGTAACTTTTAATGCCATTTAAGGGGATGGGGTAAATATTTGTTTTCCTTAAAAACTTCTCACCATCAGAAATGGATGTGCTTATCCCAAGGGCATATATTATATTTTCAGACATTAAAACATGTCCCAGTATTCATTTAAGTGCTAAGAGGAAAATGAAAGTAAACTAAAACAGAAACAGTTCCACACCATACCAAAGAATTTTTTTCAACGATATGCAATTACATTGTATGTGTGATTTTGTGATTCAGCCCAGTATGATATGTGACTCTTCTAATTCGCACTGATAAATATTGCCACTGAAGACACTTTTGTTTTGCAGTTCTTGCACACCATGTGACAATGATTCCAAGCAGCAGTGAATGGACTTCTGAAGGCCTAACCTATCATGAAATATAATTCAATTATTCGTTATCTATGTTGAAGTTAAACCCAAATCTCGAGGAAGGTTAAGACCCCACCACGCATATCTCCAGTTATAGTTTTAATGTCTGAAAATGCATGTCAAAAAGAGAATAATGATATCATGGAGCACTGTGAATTGATTTCTTTGACATCAAATAGCAAGTTACGGATGAGTTAAATTGTTAGGAGCTCAGATCTAGTGAACTGTAGGTAGTAGTCTGTTCATTAGAGGGCACTGAATTTTGTTTTAAGCTTTTTGATATGTTTTACAAGGGAAGTGTTGCAGATGTTCTTAGGAAAAAAATATTACTTCCATACAATCTGCTTCCAATGACATTGCAAAACATGTCTCTCTAAACCCCAGACTTCCTTTGGATTAAAAGGAGAAACTATCCCACCATTAGCAGTCATTCTTCTTAAATATTTTGAACCTTATTCTTCTGAAACTCCTTGTTCTTTAGAGCAGTAATAGCTATAGGTAAACTCATAAAACAATGTGATACAAAGGACAGAGATACTCAGCATCTGTATAAAGCCTTAATTATTGAATCACCCAACATTAACTATTAAAACTGAAATTCCTCCTCTGAGTACCATGAAAAACTGAGCTAATGGTGAATTCTACCACTTGATGGCTAATGTGTTTTCTTTTTTCCTTCTTTCTGTGTCCTAGGTTGAAAAATAAAAATAATTTTGAATGCATAGACCAACAAATATGAAACAAAGTGCAATATGATAGAATACACACACGAGAATAGTAGTCTTTAGGGACTTAGAGCAATTTCTTAGAGGAAGTGGGTTAACTTCCTGAGTGTGCCTTAACTACAAATTTTGGCTCCAGGTAAGAGAAATAAAAGCTGAATACAAATATACAAATATAATATAGTATAATGCAATAGTACAACGCACAATAAATTAATAGGTTTAATATCTGGATAAGGTTCTTCACCAGAGGGTGATCAGGTACCGGAACAGGCTCCTCAGGGAAGTGGTCGCAACACTAAACTTGACAGAATTCAAGAAGTGTCTCAACAATACTCTGTCATGGTTTAATTTTTGGATGGTGCCTTCCAACTTCAGATATTTTATGATTCTGTGAAAATATTGATGGCATTCTAGCAATTGTCAGATAAGGAAATCTGATTTACTGCAAGAACAAGTGTTCAGTTTCCTACTTCAGAGAAGATCTAATTTCTAGCATAGTTTAAGAATGGATGTAGATTCTTTGCAATAGATAAGCCGTATGGTGCAGAGGAAGGTATAGAAATCTTCTCTTTGAATATGTCTTGACGTTGCCTGACTGAACTTTGTTTGCTAACTTTATCTTTTTCTTTCCTGATTTATCAATCTGTTATTTAATTTGTATATTGCAAGTTCTGTCTTGTTCAGTATATTAAGACATAGCAATAAATCCCACTTTATTTCAAATCTATCTTTTCTATGGTGATAATTATTTATCTGGTTTGTTTTAATGCATGTCTCCTCTTTGACCTTATTCTCAATGAAAATAAAATTGAATTTATGATAAACTGATAAAAAATGTACAGCCATGTGCAAGCTTTCAGTGTTCTGATTTTATCATTAAGCAGCTTCTAGCTGATTAGTGTAATCGTATCGCTCATTATTTGACTTTTGTATTTATTTTGCAATCTACATCATGTTATTTTACACCATTTCTTGCTTAAGATTACATGAAAACCTTGTGATTTTGTCTTGATTGTCTTTGCATTAAGTATGCTTTATATACAAGAAGTTTATATATAGAAGTAAAGTACAGTCTCTTGTTCACTAGAATTTTATTTTATAGAAGAGTAGTTCCTAAAGCTCAGTAACACTCTGAAGACAGTAGAATATTTTGAATTTATAGTTCCGGTAGGGGAGGGGAATATACCTGCCCTAATATGTTATTAAATTGTTCTAAAATGATTTTTTTTTCTTAAACACTAACTTAGATCTGCATCTGTATTCCTTACTGCATTGCTGAAACTCATAAAAGGTGTGAACTTCACTGAACTTTTTAATATTGTACATCTACATGTTCTTAGAGACTTATCACTGTGCAAGTTATGAGTATCAGTTCTGCTGTTAAACTTGATAAAATATGGAAAACCTTTGAGAGCAGAAACTCAAGCCCTGATTTCCTCATACTTCCTGAAATTGTGTCGTACTTTCTAGTCAGCATGCCCCATTTTGTTCACTCAGCAGCATTTTCTTCATTCTTTCTGAAATCTGGCTTCAGTTTCTATATTGAACTTGATTTATTTTCTTCATAATGGGAAATTTTCCTCTGGAGTGATGCATAGAGCTTCCTATATGAATCTAACTAACATGGATCTGAAGGTGATGGCATCTTTTAGGAGAGGAAGGTACTGGTACAGTCTCTTTCAGCTACTCTCCTGAGGCTAAACATTCAAATAGCTCTTAATGAAAGAAGTATTAGATATTCTGGCTAAATTCCTTTCATCAAGTCCTGCAGAAGGAAGACGAAACACTCAAGATGGATGGGATCTTTACTATCTTTAAAAACATTCTTATTATCAATAAGAGAAAGATAGCCTCTTGGATGACCTACTCAAATCAAACTTTGAAAAGTGTATATTGTAACACTGGATCCTATACTTAGGGTTAGGCATTTGCAGTGAGCTATGAGGAGTTCAAAGAACAACTTATCAGAGAAACAACTTATAAAAGGAATTGCATGATAGATATCTGAAATAAATATTTACATATTGATACTGGGGGGAAAAAAAGGAAAAAATCAAGTAACATTTACTATATTACCTTTCATTTCCTCCATTTATTTCCTAGGCAGCCCCAGTCAGAAGCAAGTTATAATCTTCCCCTAAAAAAGTTTCAGGTTCTAACAAAAATTTTCATGAATATATAGAAATACATATTCTTGTAGAATAAAATGAAGTAAAGGTTGCGTCCATGTTGCCAAAAATACATCTGAAAGGAAAATCCAGAAAAAGTTTGTCATTCAGCTGTATACCAAGAGGGCAATTATAAATCATTCTGTAAATGCTGTGAACCTAAAAATAAAATTCAGCCTTGTTGATGTATAAGACTTCTTATGTAAAATATCTCAAAATTCAATGTTTCTTTTAGTGAAAATTCAATGTTTCTTTTGTGTGAGAAGACCACGCAGACATCCTAATCTCTATGGAAGAGGTAAAATCATAAGCAAGCTGTGCATTTATCAAGTCTCTCTCATCCAAAGATCTACACTGCTTTACTGCTTTTTAAATATTAACTAATTAAACACGGTAAGTTCCCTTCTGCTACAGACAACAAAAGCAGTTATCCCTCATGATAAGTGTCTTTAATTCATTGCTATTAATGGCATTGGCATTTTAGAATTGAAAAAATTATTGTAATTAATACTACTTCAGGAAATTAATCTTTCATATTTTCTTGTTTTAATAGGCTATGCAACCTCTCCTTCTAAGCCAATAACATATCATTTATGAAAGCATCTCTCACTGTTCCACTGTCTAATGGAAAGCTGCATTAGCTCTGTTTTAGACATTCTGCAAGTTTCTGTACTGAGCTACTTGATCTAAGCAGGTTTAAAAATCTGTTTCGTGTCCTTGACCTGTGTCATACACATCCTGTACATCACCCTTTCTGTCATGTTCTTTGACAGCAGTGGAACATCATAGGATTCATCAGACCATCTTTGGCATTTAAAAAAAGAAAGAAAGAAAGAAAGAAAACAGCACTAAAAATAAACATCATTTAGGCACTTCTAGAAGTTGTTCTGGCTTATTTTGAATTTTGGTACATATAATGAACTTTCTTTACACTAAGAAACAGAGAAGATGCATAGATGATCCAATCAGCATAGTCATGCTATGTTCCTGCCTCTGTTTTCTCACAGTCTGACAGCTGATGAACATGATCAATGAAAATATTCAGGATATTTTTGCTGAGTGTTCAGACTTGTCACAGAATCAAAGTAGCGATATTGACTTCAGATATGCATGCTGTTCCAAAATTGGTTGAATCTATTATTTCCATGTCATTCCACAAATATATTTCTTAATATCACTTTTTACACTTGTGTTTCAAACAAATGAATAAATATTATGGTTAATTCTTGTTGCTTTTCCTGTTAAGTACAATAAATCCTTCCAAGCTCATTTTCTACTTTAATTAAGAAAGAAAAAAAATATGGTAGAGCTACTTCTGATTTCATGTGAAATCAAGGGCATTTTCCTCTCTCTTTTAACAAGTCTAACAAATACAACATGGGAAGAAGGATTTGATGAAACATACTGAAGAGTGGGCAAAAAGGTAAAAGTCTCGGGTTTCAACTTTGAAAAGAATATGTATGCCTATAGAGATTTATTTGTTATGTGTATGGGTATGCGCATTAACACACACTAACATATCTGCATGCAGAATTCATAGAAGTTTATTTTATTTCTTTTTTCTTTTTCTTTTTTTTTCTTTTAATGGAAGTTTCATTCTGGGGCTCTGAAAAAAGTAGGTTCATTTATTTATTGATTTAAAGTAACAGACATTTTTCTTGCCAAGCTATCTTACAAACTTTTTAGCTGTACAAATTTAATTGTATAATAGCCTCCCTTTACAGTGTAACATGCATCACAACAAAACATATGAAACAATTGCTTCTTAACTGAAAAACAAACAAACAAACAAACAATAACCTTATTACCAGAATGAATATAACATTAAAAATAAATCTGAGATTATATTAAATGTATTAAAAGTATATTAATTTAAGAAACACAGAAGAGACTGTATATTTTCACCTAAAATTTCATCTGGTTATTTTTCACAATTTTTCTGTCTTCATTGGAAAGAATAACAAAAGGAAAATGTGATGATCAGGCTTAAAGTCATGATAAACACCTAGATGAGCACTGAGTTTGTCTGTGTATTGTAAGGAAAATCAATTAAACACAGGTTCATTTTTGCATAAGAATAGAAACTGGCACCTTTAAAATAACTTCAAATATTACTTAATCATTCTTGGAAAATCAAATACAAATTTCTGTAAACTATTAATGTATATTAATGCTCAAATAAATTCAAGGTGAGGTAAAGAAAATCTCTGGTTCCATCTCACTCTCAGATACCAATATAAAATAAGGTTATATTACATAGGGATTTATATCTCTTTCAAAGCTTCTGATTATTCTTCTAAAATACTTTGTCTGATCTTTCTGTTGGTCCGGTTACATTCTGTGAATATTTAATACAATTGTTTTTGTTTTCTTCTAATAAAGATGAATCATCTATATTTTTACTTAAGACCTAGAAGCTACTTTAAATATGGAGCTGTTTTTGCCAAGTCATTGCCATAGGCAAGAAGGAGCGCATCTGTGCCCTAGTAACTAGAAGGATACAATAAGCAAGACTTCATAAAGCTATGCATTTTTTTTTTTCAGGATTTGCATGATATTTGCCTACAAAACATGTCAGTATTTGCTGGAATTTATTTTTCTAGAAGTGAGGAAGTTATTACAAAATGATTTTAAAAAAATCAATCGAAGAATGCATGAAATGAAAAAATGTGTTTTTGGATTCCATTATCTTTTTTTTTTTTCTTTTTTTTTTTTCATTTGAGGGAAATAAGAAGAATAAAAATACTGGTGTTATAGTCAAGAAAACAGAAAGCCCCAGCAAGACTTGCACATACCTAAAGATGAAACTGAAGATCATTTTGAAAAAAAAAAAACAAAAAAAAAACAAAAAACAAAAACAGAAAACAATGACTAAAGTTCAGAAGTATCCAAAATACAAAATGTACAGTGGCATGTTTGTAGCTTGACTGGGGCAACAGAAAGCTTATTCAATATCCGATGAGCATAGGGTGACTTTACTAGTGGACAGTGTTCTTGTTGCAATTCTTCTCAAACTTATTTTTAATAATTATTATGAGAGGCAGAAAACGATGGTTAGCATTAGTGGTAATGATTGAGGTATAACTTTTACAGATTTCACATGATTTGATAACTGCATTACATATAGGTCTGTGAAACATGAAATTCAGAGTACTCTGCTGTCCTACCAAATATCTGAATTATGAAGCCTTTCAGCAGCAGTGCAGAAGATCATTTAGAATTAAGATCAGACATAAAATAAGCTTCATCCTGATAGATGTTGTTAGCAGCAGAAGTATTACGGGTGTGCCCTGAGGTTCTAGGCTAAACTGGTGCCTATAATGCTAAATGGAGGTATACATAGTATAAACCCATAGTTGGTTGCCACAGTTTACTGTTTAAAAAGCTAGGACATACAGAGATAAGAAACAGGGGCAGAATAGAGTCCAATGATTGTCTGATTCGTTACAGGTAGGTGTGAAAGGAGAGGAAGTGACCCCAGTCAGACAGATACGAAGCAGTATCTGCTCAGGAGATATCTAGATATATGGCTATACTTGCCTTAAGACTGGATTATTACAACAGTTTGTATAGATACATAACAAAAAGTCTCTGTGCCTTATAGATTTTAGGTAGCTTGCGCTGAACCAAGCTGGCTTCTCTTTTACATTGATTGCATATTACTATTAATGACGCAACAGCATTGTACCATACTTCTTCCTCTTCACTTTTAAGCAGTATGTTATAATGGTCAAAACCACAGAAATTGATGACATAATTCAGTGTGCTGATTTAAAATGACTTAAATGATCTAAATACTGTGGAGTTACAGACCTTAGTGACTAATCAAACTCAAATATTTTATAGAATCAAAAGATAGTTGAGGCTGGAAAGGACCTCTGGATATGTATTATTCAAACAATGGTCAAGCAGGGGCACTCAGAGCAGCATGCCCAGGACCATAATCTGATGTCTACTGAAGATCTCCAAGAAGGAAAGCTCTATAACATGTAGAAAATATGCTGCAGTTTTCCAGCTCAGATGGAATGTTTTGTGTTCTAGTTTGTGACCACTGCTTCTTGCCTTGGCACTGGTGACCACTGAGAAGAGCCTATTTCAGTTTTCTTTGCATCCTCCATTCATGTATTCATACATTTTGAAAAGACCTCTTTTTGAGCCTCTTCTTCAAGCTAGACACTCACAACTCTCTCAACAACTTATTACGTGAAAGGTGCTCCAGTCCCTTAAACATCTTGATGTCCCTACACTGAATTCTCTCCAGTATGTCCACGTCTCTCTTGTACTGGGAGCTTATAAATAAAAACTTGGACATCTGTGGTTTAATAGTTCTGTTATCTCTCAGAAAAGTGGATGGCAAAATAATTAACACAAAAATGCTTCACTGTTTAGAAATATATGTATATAAAGAAAGATAGCAGGGTTTTTGTTTTATTTTTGATTTCTTTAAATCTAAGGAATTATAGTTTACTGAATTGCTAATTTGCAAAGCTCTGAACTACTAAACATCTGCACATGATAACTTCAAACATACTGCAGAAATATCCAAAGAGGCTACTGTAATTAATTTAGAATGGGAAATAGTAAAATATAATTAGTTTTAGGATACCATCCCCGATCTTCATAAAGTGAAAATTTGATGACAGAACTAACATAAAAATATTTCAAAATACATGTTCAGGAACTGCTTATTTTTCACAAGAAAAAATAAATATGAGCAATTATTAAAAGCTATGCTTATTTTTTCCCGTATATATTGACTTTACAAGTAAGAAAAATGTAATGTATGTTCTTAAAATGCATCTCTCTTTACTTTCCCTATGTGTACGTCTATTAAACATACACTGACTATATGCGCTCTTTATAAACAATGCTAAGGCAATTAAATGTGATATGCAAATTTATTGTTAGTGTGATATATCTTAAGACCTTGCATAAAAGAAATTCTATTGAAAATTATAGCTCCACGTTAACATGAATTCAAACTATGAAATATCTTCATGATTTCATGAAGAATTGCACTGATGGGTATTCTTTTTACCCAGGAATTCCTTAGTCATGAAATCTGGAGACTTTCCTATTCATATCTTTAAATCCATGCTAGTAAGAATATAAATTTATTTATCTATTTTGATTTTAGCAAAATTGACAAGCCCTTAAAGCTTCTCAGATTTTAAATACATATAAATTTATTTCTATATTTTATTCCATAAAATGTTTATTTGGTACTAGCATTACAATTTTTTACTTTTGTCTTATTCTGTACGGAATCTGTAATTATCAGCTGAAAGTCAAGTGAGTTAGCTATCACATTTTGTTCAGTGTTATTGATAGAACACAATTCTTCCACTGTTATTACATTAATTATGTATATATAGTGTAGCATATGTTAGTAAAGAGTTGATCAGTATAGTAAGATTTCAGGTGTTATTTCAGTCCACTTTTTATCTGTCTGTATTTTTACCTGAACTTCTTTTTAAGCAATCTTTAAGAAAATGATTCTCAGAATTATTAATTTATCTAACAAGGGTCATATAGAGAATTATTCTAAATTATATCTTCATTATTTTATTTTAAGCAAATATGCAGTAGTAAATAGCTACTAGGAGTTGTATCAGACCAGTTACTCTTTAAAATCAAATGTGTTCAAAGTTCCTTTAAACTTAATTATAAATGGTTTTAATTTAAACTGTGAGATGTGAATGATTTATTATAGTGCTAACATGCATTCTTCTTCATAGTACAACAATTTTCCACTTCATTGCTGCCATTTGAAGATGACATCAGAACTTGGTTCACTTACAATCTCTTCTTGTTAATGATTTATTGTCACAGTTGCAAAGAATTTCAGTGGGTAATATGGTTTCCTCTTTCTAAAAAACACCTTGCTGTTTTCTCAGTTTTTGATAAATAACTATTAGTCTTTTGAAACTATAATTGCTATTGTTTATCTGAACAGTAATGGGAGATTCACTATTGATGCCTATGATATAGTTTCAAAATGCAACATTAATTTTTCTGTAATCCTTGAATGCAGAGAATCCTTGGATACAGTTCTTGAACACATTAGAACTTCTAATCTTTGTTAAAGTCAGCAAACAAACAGCAAAAGAGAAAAAAGAGCAATAAAGACTGATAACACTTTGACCATTAAGTCATGATGGAGCCTCAGCTGCTAAATTCCAGCAGACATCTTCCCAGGTATGAACAATACTCTCCACTGATACAGATTGCAACAGCAGTCTAGACCAGTGCTTAACTCCCTGTTCTTAGGGTTAGTTCTAATTTCTAACCATAAGCAACTTTGCTTATGCTTATTGCAACTTTGCAAATTAACCCTTACCATGAATACAGTCCACAGTGATACTAGTGAAATGTGGATTTAATCAATGGAAAAGTGTGAAAGTTCTTGTTGATTGCTTAATGAACTTTACACAAGAAACATTAAGATCAACATTGCAATAAATGAACTGTCAGAAATGGCAATGGTACTGAAATAGTTTGAACACTTAAATTGCAAGAAAATAACAATTTTCTTGATTACTCTTTTGAACAACAAAAAAAGATACATTTTATGCACATTAATACTTAATCTAAATTGAATGTAGAGTATACTGAATGCAGTGCTCATGTCCCACATAACTGTGATTCTTACGGCTGTGAGCAAATGGCAGAAAATGGAGTTATTATACTGAGTTTGAACAATATTCAGACTGACCTAAGATATTGTTTTGTATTGTAGACCTTACAACATATATTCTTAATTATTTGTATATAAGAGGCCTTTTAATAGGGAATATACAGGAAACAAAGTTGTAGAAATGTATGAAGAGAAAAAGGAAGAAGAGAGATCATAGAGCTATTTTTCTTCTCTGTGATCCTCCATTAGTGAGCCGTTGTACAATTAATGTCAGCTTCGTAAGGTACTGGAAAATACTCCATTCAATATCACTAACTTCTTACTTTGATTAAAAATTTATATTAATAACTGCTGAATGATGGCATTATTTTTCTTGAAGACTAAAGATGGAATGTTGTTGCTAAATTACTCCTGGACTTCTTCCAAGAAAGGATCAACATATCAGACTGGGATCGATGCCACATTTTCCTGACACACAGTAATTTACTTGCAAATGAAAGAAGAAATAATTCTTATGACAATTGATAGCTGATTAATCTTCATGTTGGATGTATTCCCTCAGGACTCAGATACTTTGATTCCTTGGCAATATCTAACAATAAGAAATTGAAATGGTCAGCAAAAATGTACTTCCATCATTCAGAATCTTTCTTCCAACATCCTAGACCTTCAAACTGAGCTGTATGGTAGAGGATTCTAAACTTAAGTGCAGAGTAGAACAGTATGAAAAAGTTACTGGCAATTGTAGAACTTCTGAAACTACCCACAATATCTTCTTGTACTAGAAATGAAATAAATTTCATTATATCAGTTATAAGTTAGTTAAATCATTGAACAAGATGGCTCAGAAAAATTTGATCTTGTAGTGATAGACATTTGTCTCTTACAGATTACCTATATTTAAAGTAAATATAATAACTACACAATTAGAAATGTTATGCCTGTTGTTTAAAGTTAATAAAATTGCATTAATAAACCTTAGTTTATGAACACTTATATCACAAAAATTTTGATCAGTGAAAAGGCTTTCTGCATGTATGGAAGCTCAAACTGCCTCCAGAAGATCTCTTGGACTGAACAAAGGGAGCAAGCATTAGAAAAAAGGATTATTTATGTATTTACATATTTATTTATTTTTGCATACATTAACATGCATGTAAGGTTGAATATTATATACAAATTTTGATCTTAATAAAGGCTACAGAATCTGAGCTGCAGGTTCACGGCCTTGAGGATTATTGCCCTGAAGCACACTTGTTTTTGTTTTGACATCACTACAGATTCTAGACAGTAAACAACTGCTATAATTCTGCAGTTTGACCTCTGATATAACCAAGGCCTAATGAGCTTCCTGATTGAATTTGTGAGTCCTACAGCTGGTGCTAGATTAAAGCATGCTTTAGCTAAATATTCAGGCTTGCTATTATTTTCCCATCAATAGAGGAGCCATTAGAATTCTTGAGATCTTGTTGCAATGGTTCAGAAAACTCAACTGAATTCATATCTAGTCTGAATTTCTCTAACTTAATTTCCTGTCATAGTTTCCTGTTATACGTTTGTCTCCTAGAATGAAAAACTCATAGTCTCATAGGCTTTTATAGATTCGTGATCATCTTAGATTTATTAAATAGTTTATTTTTTTAAGTGTCTCACTATTATTCGTAGTTTACAAATCTATATACATTCTCATTTTTACAGACTAGTTGACCTGTCAGTAAAAACAATTGATAGGTTTCCATTGGAAAGAATTTGGTTATATTTGCTCCCTTAGCTCTGTTAGAAAACCAACAAGGGAACTCAAGAGAAATAACAATACTGAAGGAAACTAGTTTTACTTGTCAGAAATATGTTTGTCTTTATTATCATAATTATCCATATCTGGATTTACTACTTCCCCTTTGCTAAAAAATTAAACCCGTATATTATGTTATGTTAGATTATGCCATATTATATTACATTATATTAAAACTGATAGTCCTGATTATGTCCTTAATAACTAAAATGCCCAAAGTGAAATTAAATAAATTCCCATTGTCTATGTATAGGGAGGGAGGAAGGTACCAATTGCATTATTATTAGAAGGTACATAGAATAAGGATATGTAATTTAAAACACATTAACAGATGGATATTTTCCAATCTCATTGAGCTTACTGCTAATGGAAGTGTGTTGTGTAATATTCTCTTTCATTTGCTTATGCTCTGAATGACATGGCAAATCTTAGGAGTAATTTAAGGTGAATCTTATCTGATAAGTAAAAAAAAAAAAAGAATAGAATCAAGTTCTTTTGTAAATAGTTAAATAACATTGTGATAGAATGCGACAGTTAAAAAAGGATGCTTCACTGTTTGGAAAAAAAAAAAAAGTAAGCTTTCAAGCATTTAGACTAAACTAGTTTTAAGATTGGGAACAGGGTATGTAAATTAGATACGCTTATTGAGGTCCTAATGTTCAGGAAAAATCAGGGAATCTGAATCTTTTGCTGTAAAGAGAGCAGGAAGCAAGGAAAGGTAGAAGTCACAGATTTTTTCTAGTTCGGGCCAAAGGTTTAATTACGAGGCAGAAGAACACAAATATGTATTTTGATTCATTTGGAACATTCTGAATGAAATAAATTGAGATTGCATATTTCTGCTTCTAAATGTATAAGCATTAGATTTGAACAAGTGGAATTAGCAAAAAAAAAAAAATTAAAAAAAAAAAATCCCATGATAGAAGACAGTAAAAACAGTAACCAGGCAAGTTATCCCTAATTTCTTAGGTCTGCATGTGAAGAGGGGCCAAATTCGGATTTTTGGCAGAACAGAAAAGAATCTTACTTCATGCAAAATTACAGTGATTTATTATGGATGATTAAGAGGTTTAAGATCATCCTTTAACCTCACTGGACTCAGTGAACACAGAATAAACATTGCTATTAATCAGAGATTTTTTGCACATTCTTCCTTTGTGATGGTTTCATCATGATGGGCAGCTAATCACCACAACAGTTCTTTCACTCTCTCTCCTCAAAGAAAAAGAGGAAGGAAATATGAAAAAGAGCTCATGGGTTGTAGGACAGGGAGATCGCTTACCAGTTATCATCATGGGTAAAACATGTCAACACAAGGGACATTAATGTAATCTACTGCCTGTTTCTAATAGAATAGAGCACTGAGAAACTAAGAACACATTTTTCCAAACCAACCTATTCTCCCTGAGTAGCGCAGAGGAATGTAAAATGGAGGCAACAGTCAGTCCATAATACTTTGTCTCTCCCACTCCCTTTTGTTCATTCTCCACTCTTCTCTATCATAGAGTCCTCTCCACAAGATGCAGTTCTTGCTGAACTGATCCTATGTGGGCTGCACAGACTGCACTGGCTCAGGAACTTCTCCAATATATGTTCATACCATGAGGTGTAGTCCTTCAGGAGTAGACTTCTCCAGCATAGATCTCCACTGGCAGAAGCTCCCACAGACCTTCTTCTTCACTGCAGTCTCCTCTCTATGGCTGTAGCTGTGGCCTGAGACCTGGTATACTGTGGGGGCTTTCCATGACCTGCAGCCATCTTCAGCTTTTGTCTACTACTGCACCATGGGCTCTTCCTGGACTGCACATGGAGATTTGCCCCACATAGTACCACTCCATGGACCTCAGGGGTACAGTGCTCCACTGTGTTCCTGTCTGGCTGTAAGGAGCTTATACTAAGTGTTTGGAGCACGGTGTCTGAGGGCTGTTTCTCTACGTTCTTTCACTCCTCTCTCCCAGTTACTGTTGCCCAGTAATTTTTTCCCTTTTTAAATATACCTTCTCAGAGATACAATGAGTGTCATTCAGTGGCTCAGATCTGGCCAACTACATGAGTATTTAGGAGCTAGTTGGAACTGGTTCTGATCTGACATGGGGTAGATTCTCACAGTCTATTTCTGTAGTCTCATTCTGTTAACTAAACCTTGCCGTGTAAACCAAATACATCCTTGTACTCATATATTATTTGAAGAAAGTAGGCTCTTAAAGATTTTCTTCTCTTTCCTTTCACTTACATTCAACATGAAACCAATATCTCACTCGTAAACAACCCCAAATGTCTTTTTTTTTAGTTGTAAAAATATTAATATGAATAAAAATATATTCATGATTAAAATGAAGTGCAACAATTCTGAATTTTTTATTTTTATGAATTATAGCCTTTCATTTTGTCCCAACATGTATCCTTTCATTTAACTATATGTAAGTATTGCTAAGCAACATTGAGTAGATGCTGTTTTTAGAAACTTCTGCTTATACAACAGCCATCCCTTAATATTAATCATGCAAATTATAATGATGTTCTTCAATATAATTCAAATTTTAGGCTGTTAATGACCTTTATAGATATTTTTGTGTCAGCAGCAATCATCCATGCATCAAGTTCAACTGTATCTGCTTAAATAAAATTTATAAGATCTTGCCATTTAAATCAACATGAAATCATCAATTGTAACTCCACTAATATCAGTCTAACATTATAGTGCTATGGCAATTAGTTCCCTCTTGCTATTGCTGGCAGATCTAAGCAGCACAAAAATTATTGAGACAGATGTACAAGTAATCAGTTATGTCACTTTATTGATGCATTCTTGATTATCCCTTAATGAGGCAGAATTTCTAAAGAGGCAGTACTTGTCCCTAATGAACATTTCTTCAGATGGCAGATTTGTTTGACATATACACCTGCTTTCCTTACACTACCTGTTATCTTTAATTATTACTTACAAATGAAAAAGCAACACTCTTGGAACAAGAGCATATCAAAGATCATAGTTTTTCCTGAAAATTGAAAGAGACCTTGTGATAGAGAATGAGATTCTGAGATGGGGGAGATTTTGAATAAATATTGAGAGGAAATTCTTTATTTGAAGAATGGTGGGGAACTGGAATATGTACCCCAGAGAGATTGTGAATGACCTATTCACAGTAGTGTTCAAGGCCATGTTGGATGATTAGGGACAACAGATACTGCATTCAGAAGAGAGGTATTACCTCACCATTTCATGCTGGTAGGCCAGAGTGCATGCATATAACTATATATCTGTTTATCCAAAAAGGAAAGAGCAGGTAAGTACTACAGAGTAGGCAGGCTACCTGGGACAATGAGTCAAGTAGTTGTATCATTTGCAGTTCTTATTTCAGCAGATGGGCATAAGAAGTATTCTACTACCAAAGTATTAAAAAATGTAGAGTATAGAGTGTGGCAGATAACAGATACTCAAATACCTGCACTTGGGTGATTTTGCACATTTGTTAAGGGAAATTTAAAAGATTTGATTATGGTCTCTTCATGGTCAGAGAAATGGAGAAGTGAAGTACTCCAAAAGAACCAAAAGAAATGTAGCTAGCTGGTTGAAAGAGGTGATCCTCTCCCTCTGCTCTGCTCTTGAGAGACCTTTTTAGAAGCATCTTTTAATTCTCTCTTTTCAATTAATTGGTCTAACATGTTCTCCTGACTATAAACAAATCAAGACTAGTATTCAATAAGGTCCGTGAAGTATAAACATTTTTACTTGACACAGTGCAGGCAGATGATTTAAGTAGTTATGTTTGCACTATTTCTATGGAATTTTGTACTCAGAAGTAATAAATTCATGGAATTAAGTGCTAAATAAGAAAGAAGCTTTTCCAAAGACCTTATTCAGACACAAAGTGGGAAACAATGGCATTGAGATAATTAATTTTAAACAAATCTCCATGAGCTGTCTTGGGATCTCCTTTTATTTACCTCGTCCCATGGATACAATATACCCGTTTTGTAAAGAAAATAATTATCCAGTACTCTAAAAATATTTGTGTTTGATGATCCAGTGAGTATTAGCTAGCCTTCTCAAATAGAAATGTCAAGATTCTTACAATTTTACATTTTTTTTTTTATTCCACTGATTGATTGCTTTATTTTAATGATTGCTTTCCTACTTCAAAACTTTCTATGAATATATAAAAATGTATTAAATTACTATTTTGTTTACACTTTGGAAAAACAAATGAACAAAACTCTAGAATGCACTACTTTATTGGAATATCAACTCCAGTAACTAAGTCAAAACTAGAAAATGTTTCAGTTCTAATCTGATCATAAAAAAAATATATAAAAATAATAAAAAACCCACTACATCCAATATTATCCTCTTATTGTACTGCAACAAGACTTTAAAAGGAGTCATACATTGTCTTGATATCATACTGGAATGATAGACAATAGACTCATAGAATATCTTGAGTCGAAAGGGATCTTCAATTATCAATCAACCTTTATACATGTAAATACATATATATATAAATAATGGTTTTTATTCCATGCAATATTTATATTAATATATGATAATAAACACTATTCAACCCTTGTGAACAATCAAACACTATCAAGTAGTATTACTGTGCTTTTTGTATCTGTTGTAGTTTCCATGGAAATAAATAGGAGGTTTTCCTTTCAGAATGATCTATGTAAAATCTATGAGAATTATTTGTTCAAAGAACTTTTTTATACACATTTAAGGAATTCTGATGAATGTATAAGTTTAGGAGTCACAAACTCGTTTGACTCGCTTTGTTTGTTGTTTTTTTAAGATTGCTAGTGATACGCCTTCCTTTGCATTTATTGTGGTTAATCATCTCTATTTCAGTCTTTTTACTGATTACAACAGAAAAGCTAATCCCAGCGATGTCGTGCTGCTACTCTGTTCTTATTAACACTGTAATTTAGTAAGTTGCATTATTATTTTAATTTACAAAAATACAGTCTCTATGTATGTTTAGAAGATGTTGGAGAGAATGTTTATTGCCCTTAGAAAGGTATATTAAATACTGAGCTTCCTAAAATCTAAGAGTCTAGCTGTAACTATTGTCTGAAGCTGCTATTACTGTTTAACTACAGTAATTTTTTTTTCCAAGGCAATCAGCTCCAGTGCGGCTGCATTCTGCAGTGGAATGGAGTATTGCACTTTATGAGGGAGGTCCTGAAATCAAGGAGATCCCAGGGTGAGAAGAGAACAACCCAGAGCTGATAGGAGCCTCCAGTCTTCATGGGAGCAACTGAGGCAGCAAGGGGGGGCCAGGAGCAGTGGTGTACCACATATACATAGGCAGCCCCTTGGTAGCATGAGCAGCCAGGAGCACAATGACCAAGATATGACACATCAGTAGGACACAGAGTGGAGTTTGCATGGCAGTTCACGTGGGATCATGGAAGGCAGCCTTCTCTCTCTTCTGAGAGTATCTAGGAGCTGCACTCTATCGAAACAAACATGATAACCACCTGCCACAAAAGTGAGACAGAGGTGGAAACCAAGAGGCCATGACCTTTCCAGGCTGCTGCATGCAAAACTGACCAAATATGCCATCCCAGTAATTTTATTTTATACAGATGTACAAGTTAAGAGAGTATTTATACAAAGATTTAATGAAGAAATTATCAATCACATTCCAGTTCAAGGCAACAGGAAGATATTATCGGATTCTCTCATTATAAATTATGTTTCATGAATGAATGGACAACTAATAAATTCATCTTACAGATAATTTGACAGAGATTTCATAGTAAATACAAAGTGGTTGTAAGCAGGAAATTCATTCACTGTGGGAGGAAAAATACATACATGAAATAAAAGCATTCTAATTCATTTATTCATAGTGACCATAGCAACAGAATCACAGAAATATTGATAGGATCCTGGAGAATCTGACCTGATTGCTATGTCACTCAGCCTTGTCTTTTTCTAGCTATCTTTCAGAAAACCTTAAAGGATGGAGACTTTACACAGTCTCTATCCTGTGTTTTCTAATGCTGTATTCCATTAAATAATAATAATAATAATAATTTCTGATATACACTCTGAATTTCTCAAGACAAAATTTATGGCTGCTTTCCTTTCTTACATCATCTACCATAAATTTCCATTAAAATCTGTGCTAAAAAAAAATGAGTTTCAGATTTGGATTATAACATTTCTTAACTTGAATGAGTGGACACTAAGGAAGAAAGAAACTATTATTATTGTGATTTCTCCACCCCTTCCCCCCCCCGACCTCCTAGGTAGAATGGTGTGTGTCTCCCTGTGTCAACAAGATTATTTTCAAATTACATATACAGTAACTGCAAGATTTAAAATTCCACTTCTACCTCTCAGGAATTCCTCTTCTGCTAGAATTAAAGATCCACATAATCCTTAGTAAGTTCATTCTGTAGAAAAATCTTAGCTAAGAAATTAATTCCACCATGATATTAGTCATTAGTATGCATCTGTGGTATTGCCCTGGTAATTCATTACTGCAAGTTTTTATCAAAATTGTGGCAGGTTGGTGACACATTAGCTTTCATACATTACCAATGGACCAGTGAATTGATTATATGTTATGGTAGTAAATCAAAAAAATGTCAATTGTGGAATGTAAGAAGCAGATAACGTTTATTTGTTTGTTCTTGTCAAAATAATATAACCTTTTAAGGAAGAAAGGAACTAGCAAAGGTATACTGCCAATGTTCTTCATCATTAACTAATGTTTCTGGCAGACTGGGGAAAACAGGACATATTCAATTGTGAAAGCTGTGTCCTTTTTTCTCTATTTCTGAAAGACAGTGATACTGGACCAAGTATTTTTCTACACTGCATTACATCAAATCATATAGCGCGGGTTGATGCTTTCTATGTAAAATTGTGATTGTGTACATGAAGGCAAACACAAAATAAAAATAATTTGCTGTAGGCACCTAGTCATTTAGGAAAACAGTTTTTGCAGATAGTGAAGCAAAACAAAATTGAAAACAGGTCAAGCAAGGTTCAGACAGAGAATGAGTGGCAAGACTTAGGCCTGATGACTTGTAAACTCAATATAAAACTTATGGCCTGTCATGGCAATGCTACTTATAAAGTTACAATGTTACACAATGCAGTATTCCCGTAAAGCTAACTGGATACAATAGTGCCACGTCAGCATGACATACATTTCTACAGTGAAGTGGGTAGCAAACTCGAACATCAAACAAACTTAAGATACTTCTGTTTTCCGCTCATGATATTGCATTTCAGCAGTACTGCTCATAATCCTGTAAAATGGATTCCAACACTTTCATTACCAGAAAATATCATAACATTTTCAAGTTGTTGTTATGTCTTAAAGCAAAACCATTGTGCTCCTCTTTCTTCAGGGTAATGGATTCATATCAAGCATGGAAGTCTACTAGTCTTAGGAGCTGTCTTTATGTGTTCAATCAACTAGAAAATATAAAGAAATGAAATTAAAGGACTCCTTATTTCAGTATTATGAACTACGCTATAAAAGAACTATAATCACTTTTCAAAAAGTAATTTTGTATGGACTAATGCCACTGTAAGCTTAACAAGCATCATTCTGGAAAGTCACTGGAAAAATGCACAATTAGAATTATTTAAAATGCAGATTTGGAGATTTAAATTGAACTCAAGATACTAGAGAATATATGTTGTCTATATAGAGATCCATTTAATTATATTTTGTGTATGAATACCTTAGTAATCTGGATTGAGTATTTTCCAGAATAAAACCAAGAGGACAAGAGAAAATAAATTTTGTTCATCATTAGACAAAAGATCTTCCACAGATCTAACAGACTATGAAGAATACATGGATCACATGTTTTGTAGTACTGTCAGTGAGACTTTAAAAATAGTAGAGGTTTTAGAATACTCTAAAAATATTTAGAAATATTTGCCTTTTTATACAGTACACCTGAAAACATCATCGGCCTTCTCCATGTCCAAACATGTACAGTCATGACAAAGAAGGAAAAACACACCTCCTGCAAAAGTAAGGACAGAAAGTTCCTTTAAACATTCAGTATCTGAAACGGTGCAGGAAGGATCAAGGCATCTGAGCAGGTTCTATAAGAAACTGAAGCTATGTTCTCCCAGGCAACAAATAAATGCTCTTTTACCCATAACACTATACCACAGAACGACATGGAGATTCATTCAAAGACCTCTTTAAAGCCAGTTGCATATTTCACATTATTCAGGGTGACTAAGGATTCATCTGAAATTGAGAACAGTTCTGAAGAATTATCTATGAAGTATATTCATCTATAAAAAGACAATGAGTAGAGGAATTATTCTATATAGTAACTTCAAGCAACTCTAGTCAGTTAAAAGGACAGCTATTTAGTAAACATTAATTCTGGTTAATGAGGCATCTTGTTTGTATCTAACAACCAAAACAATTGTTAAAAGAGACTATAAATTTCAGAAGCAAATAGTGCTTCCTAAGATATCTAGAAATATAAAGAGATCTTAGTACCAGGCTGCAATTCTGTAAAGTCTATTGTGGTTAAACCATGTAAGTAGCATTCAACAGATATTACATGAATAAGAAATGCAGAATTACATTTTTAATATAAGTTAAAATCAATATGATCCAAAATATTATCTCTCTCAGGGCTAAGAACCACTAACAACTGAATGGCTGCAAGACTTTTGAACAACATTTAAAGATGACTGTTCTCTCTCCTATGTGTATTCTTTTTTACAGAAAATATCTCAACATATTAGTAGCAAACTTACACACAATTTGTTGTAAAACTAAATGGTAGTTATGCAATCTATGATATAAAAACAATTTGTATTTAAGTGAATTCAATATAATATATTGGGTTTACATCGCAAAATTTTGGTAGCTGGAGGATGGCTGCAGAGATGGGCCTGTAAGAAGAGCCCTTGGTATATAAAAGCTAGCTCAATCGAGTTCCAAAAATGACCCTCCAGTGGGCAGAGCTGAGCCACTGAGTTGCACTGCTTGTGCGTCTGTGAGAGCAGATTTAAGAATGGGAGAAAACTTTCCCAGCAGCAGCTGGGAGACAGAAGTGGTAAAATACATAGAGAACAGCCCCACAGACACTGAAATGAAGAAGGTGGACGGGAGATTCTTCAGGCACTGGAGCACAAGTCCTCTGCAAGCCATGGAGAGGACCACAGTAGAACTGGAGGTGAGGAGAAGCTGCTGCTCATGAGGACCCTTGATGGAGTAGTTCATCACTGATGGACTGCATTTCATAAAATGGATGCATATTGGAGCACTTCTCAAGGAACTGTAGTCTGTGAGAAGCCTATACTGGATCTGTTTGGTAAGAACATCATTCCGTGAAAGGTACCCCATGTTGGAGCAAGAAAAGTGAAAAAAAGAAGAAAGAGTGACAGAGATGAAGCATTATGGACTGACAGCAGCTAGTGTTCATAGTTTGCTTTTAATTTCTCAGTGCTCTAGTCTGTTAGTAATAGTAAATAAATTATATTAATCTTCCTTAGGCTAAGTCTTTTGTCCATGGCAGTAATTGGTGAGTGATCACCTTGTCCTTATTTCAGCCTTTGAGGCCCTTTTCATCATATTTTCTCTGTTCTTTGATAGTTAGGGCTGAGAGAAAAGTATGGTGGAGTTCAGTTTATACAGTTGTTCATGAGTTAGAAACTATCATAGGTGTAATTAGATCTTTGAAAAAAAAAAAAAAAAGGAGAAAATAAGTGCATAACTGTTTAGCTCACTTAAAGTCATGGAAAATATAATTCATCAGGTAAACTCATCAGGTAAACATCAAGTAAATTCATCAGGCTGGATGGGGCACTGAGTAACCGGTCTAGTGGTGAGTATCCCTGCTTACAGTGTGAGGGTTGGAAACGATGATCTTAAAGGTCCCTTCCAACCTGAATCATTCTAAGATTCTGTGATTCATTCTACAAAACCTACTTTTTGCTGATTCATTTACAAGGTCTCATTCTGCATCTGAGGTTATGTATATTTCCTGATAAGTTAAAATACATTTGAAGTTTCTGTTTTCCTTCTACCTTAGCATTCTAGACATTGGTCTACAAATCAAACAGTTAACACAAATTACACAAAAGAATGTCTATAGCAGGCTGCTGTCTGAATCCACATTATTCTTCAGACTCCTTAGGTTTTTCAACATTAAGCAAAATTTTTTTTTTTCCAATCTCTATTGCAGTTGTTTTTATTCCAGAAGGCAAATACAATCTCTGTGATCCAAATAGATAGATTGTTGTGAATGACATCAGCATATGTATCCTCACAACCTTTTTTTTTCTTCTCCTTTTTATGCATATGATTTTCGGCTGTTATATTGATTATTGGTACTAAAAAGAAGCAAATATAATATGCTATTGTTACAATACCACTGGTTTCCTTTTGAGGGATAAAGATAAAAAATATACAGAACATTCTATAGTATATAGCTAAAAAGAGTTATTCATCCATCTACTCCTGTTGCATTCTCTCCCAGTTGGAGTATTTTGGAGAATTTTGGATTTCTTTAGAAGACTGATTTAGTGAATAGTCCTCTGTGCAAATAGCTATCAGTGGGACTACTGGAATTTCTTGTACACAATAATGTACCATCTCATAAAACCATTACTTTTTATTAAGCAGTGTAAATATATTTTAATTAGAATGAAGCAGCTCTGACTTTGAAATAGCCTAAGGCAATGTAGTGCTTCGTGACTATCTGCAAAATGAGAGGCTGCATATACATAGATTGAGAAGTGGGAATGCTTTCTGGTTTCCCTGAGGCATCAGTTCCTGAAGAGTTCATCTTCTCAACTTTCAGTTCTGTTGTTATTGTGTAATACATCATGAAGTAGAGCAGCTATTTTCAAGGTTTCATGAGAAGCATCTTAACTCATATGACTCCCATTAAAATGGACTCAGCTGAAATAAATGTATGGAATTTACTATCATTGATTAATACTGATTCAAAAATAAAAGCCAGAAATAGTATTTAGGTCTTCTTTTTTTTTTTTTTTTTTCCCCCTTTTTTTTTTTCCCTTTTCTTTTTTTTTTTCTTTTTCCTTACAGCCTTTCCATATCTTTTGCTGTAGAAGGCACAAAAAACAGTTCTACCAAATGCTATATACAAGCTTGGAGGTACTTCCAAGCAACTCTCTTTTTTTCTGTCCCAATCATTGAGTGATTGAAAACTGTGGTTTCAAATGCTGCTTCTGTAGCCTGAAGGCAGGCAACTAAGCTCTAAGAAAGTTTTCACCTCTTTTTTCTCTATGAAATCTTAATTGCATTAGAACATATGTGTAAGTATGTGTATGTGTGTGCTTAATATTGATGTATGAGTTTATATATGTATATCTGTGTGTATATATATAACATATATTGTGTGTACAATAATCTAAATTGCACATTATAAAGAATAATTATTACTCATAATTTCCATAGGTTACAATAAAGAATAATGAAATTTGAGTTTCTACAGTTACTTTTCACTGCCATTGATTATACTCACTGCAAAACAACAGTCCTACAATAGTTAAGGTGCAATTAGCTGCAAGGAACTATTTGTAAATAATTTTTTTCACAAAATATTTGTAGGTTTTTTTTCAAACAAAGTTTATCAAATAGGATAAAATAACCATATGCGTATATATATTTCTGTGTATGTACATATAAAAACATGTATCTCTACTTCTCTATTCAGAATTCTAAGAATCCCTCACTTAACCAAAAAGCTGTGTTAGTAACATCAAATACATCTTCCAAAGGTGACTTCAGTTCAATTAATAGTAGATGTCTCAAAGTAGATTGTTCATCAAATATCCTTCTGTACTCTCACAAAAGAGAAAAGTAAAGCCTTAGAGGTTTTTTGGAAGACTTTCAATGGAGAAAAGGAAGACATGAAGACATGACAGGCATATTTATTTATTTATTTTTTCCTTGAGTGTCAGTGTTTTCATGCCCAAGGAAATGAGGCTATGCCTGGGCCTTTATGGAAAGCTAGTCACATGGTAACATACATGTCATTTCTGATAGACTAATACTAAGCAACATTGCTTTCTGAAATTCCTAAGCAAGATGTCATGTCAGATCCCATTAATCAATCTTGCTACTTGTCATTGCAAAGTCATATATGATGTATAATAGAGAAAAGCTTAAATAAAAGGCAGGCAAGTATTTTTATTGTATGTACATACCTTCAGTTACAAAACTCATGTGTAAAGAGGGGACAGTTCCAAGGTTTTTTGTATCCCTGTGTTCTTTAAAAAGTAAAAATCAGTTAGACTGAAATGGCTAAGTCTGATATAACCATATAACATAAGTCCTTGAGGATTTAGGAAGATCTTGAATATAACCTGCTCATAATTATGTATATATATATTTTTTTTAAAGTAAGAATGCTTTAAATTGAGCTAATTTTATAAATATGGCGAAAAATTGAGTTGCCACTTTTGAATGAAGTTTTAAGGCACTGAACCTACAGAAGTAGGCACCTCAGTTCAGCAAATGCTTTATTTGACAATGTATGGATGTATTGCAATAGAAAAGTTACTGCATGAATGACAGACTTAGCTATGAACTGTGATACTCTGAAAATTCTTACTATTTTCTAAAACAAATGCATCTATTTCATTTAAATTTTATATTTGAAATATTTGTTAATGAACATAAAATTCTCAAAAAATCTGTATTCTTTCCGTTTCACATTTATTTTCTCTCCTTTAGATGAGTTATATATAGAGGTATATGTCAACACCTAAGACGCTGTGGATAAATGGATATAATGGAGATGAAATTACCAAGTCCTTAGTTAAGCTTCATGTCCTCCATCTATTCTGTTATTTTGCTGTTTAAAGATTTAAAAACATAAGAAAGAAGAAAAGAAATGTTCTGCTCCTCCAGATCACTGATATATCCAGTGAAATGGCAATAGAAGTTGATATTCAAGGACTGTTAGCCTATCCACTATCTGGTTTCCATTCATAAACATTGCATTCACGGTTCTACCTATTTTTTAATTCCCTTGCTGTAGACCTATGACTTCTATTCTTATTTTTATTTTTTTCCGATAGAATAAATGCGCTTATAGCAATAGGCAATTAGTAATTTTATTTATTTATTTAAAGAAGTCCTAAATTTTCTGTATGTTTTGTAAAGAAAATGGTGGTACTGAAAGCTCAGTGCTTGTCAATTTACACCTTACATTTCATTTCATCTTATATATTGAGCAACCCTCATTTTCACAGAGTTCTACACAAAAGCAGCAAATCAAAAGGTAATTTTTCATAGTTTGGAAAAGAATTGAGTCCATGAGGTAGAAAAGCCTGTTCTCTCAAATTCAGATATGTAAACGTATGTTTTCTCTGTTTGATAAAGGCAACATTCTGAAATACAGCTACATGTTTCGGTACTGTCACTGCCTAAAATGTGGACTTGCAAACGAATGGGACAACATAGTCCAGTTGATATTTGTAGCATGCCACATCATATGTGACCACAAAAGTAACTTTGCAACATAGATTCTGGGTTTGGTGTATGTATTATACCATACATAATGTTTTCTATCACCTTAAGAATTGTTTTGCAATATAGTGAGAACCTAAGCCTATTGAAAATTATAAAGTTCAGGTTTATCTTCCTTTTCTTAGCATATATGCGGATCAGTAGTACTTTGCAGATATTTAACAAATATTAGAACCTTTCCTACTCTGATTTACAAATACTTGTATAAATTCTACAAAGCTTTTAAAAAGAAGAAATGGAGACATTCCATTTCCAGTAATATGTAGTTTAGATTATTATCTAGATGATGTTCAATATTTAGTTGTAATTATTTTTAATGTACTATACTTTCCTGACATGCAGTTCTCCACTAAATTATTAAAGAAAAAAATGCCTAACTTAAGGGAAGAATACCAGAGCTATGCAACATTCTTTGCCTCTATAGCTCTCCTAGTTTGTAACATATCAGCAGAACATATGTTCCAATCTCTTGTTTTTCTATGGTTAAGTATGACCACATCACTAGATATCGGAGAGGTCTCAGGAGATTGAAAGCTTGTCAATGAGACTTCCATCTAAAAGAAACATTGTAGGGAAGATCCAAGGAACTACAGGCTTGTCAGCCTGACTTTGGTACCACATAAGGTTAAGGAGCAGATCATCTTGAAAGAGATCACACAACATATGTAGGACAACCAGAGCATCAGGCCCAGCCAGCATGGCTTCATGAAAAGCAGATCCTGCTTGACAAGCCTGACCTCCTTCTATGATCAAGTGACACACCTGGTGGATGAGAGAAAGGCTGTTGTCATAGTTGATCTAGACTTCAGAAAAGCCTTTGACACTGTTTCCCACAGTCTTTTCTCAATATTCTCCTGGAGAAGCTGGCAGCCCGTGGCTTGGACAGGTACACTCTTTGATGAGTAAAGAACTGCCTGGAAGGCCAGGCCCAAAGAGTGGTAGTAATTAGTCACATTTAGCTGGCGACCGGTCATTAGTGGTGTTCCCCAAGGGTTCAGTCTGTTCCCTATCTTTATGATGTCTGGAATAAAGGCATTGAGTGCATCCTCAGTAAGTTTGCAGATTGCATCAAGTTGAGAGGACATGTAGTTCTGCCTGGGGGAGGAAGGCTCTAGGGATCTGGACAGGCTGGATAGCTGGGCTGAGGCCAGTAGGATGAAGTTCAACAAGACCACTGCACTTTTGCCACAACAGCCGCAGAGTGACTGGAAGACTGTACAGTGGAAGCGGTCCTGGGGGTATTGGTTGACACTCAGTTGAACATGAGCCAGCAATGTGCCCGGGTGGCCAAGAAGGCCAAAGGCATCCTGACTTCTATCAGAAATACTGTTGCCAGCAGGATCAGGGAAGTGATCACCGCTCTGTATCAGTCCTGATGAGGCTGCATCTCAATTTTGGGCCCCCCATAACAAGAAAGGCATTGAAATGTCTCTGAACATGTTCAGAGAAGGGCAACAAAGCTGGTCGGGGATCTGGAGCACAGATCCTATGAGGATTGGCTGAGGGAACTAGGATTGTTTTATTTGGGGAAGAGGAGGCTTGGGCAAAACCTTATTGCTCTCTTCAGCTACCTGAAGGGAGGCTGTGGCAAGGTGGAGGTCAGCATTTTCTCCCATGTAAGTAGCAATAGGACTGGAAAGAATGGCCTCAATTTGCACCACAAAAGATTCAGGATGGATATTAGGAAAAATTTCATCTCTAAAAGGGTGATCAGGTGATGAAACGAGCTCCCCATGAAGATGATGTACACAGTTCCTTGAGATATTAAATAAATGTTTAGATGTTCTACTAAGGGTCATGGTTTAGCAGGGAAATATTAATGGTAAGTGAATGGTTGGGCTGGATGATCTTGGAGAAACATAGAATTCCATGTTTCTATGAAAATACTCCTTTATTTTCAAGTTTACATCCATGCATCATGGTAGAAATATTTCAGCAAATATACCAAATGAATCTTATAAAAGCAAGAATTGACATTTGTTCATGGGATCACATTTGTTTACAAGGTATGTTTACAATAATAATTTGTAAAGTGCTTATTTCCTTAGCATTTTATTTTCCCTTGAATATTTTCAAAGAACAGCTCTGAAGATTTCAAAATTCCCCATCCCTATACCCTTCCTTTTTTTTTTCTTTTTTTCTTTAATAACGGGAAAGGGTATGGAGAATAATAAATGAAGAAATAAAAGTTTCTCTACTGCTGAAACACCACAGTGTTAGCTTTTTTATTATTATTATTAATATATTCTAATATAATGTCTCACTGTATAACCTCTCAATAAGGCTAAAGATGAAAGGAACATGACTTTATTATGACATTGGAGGACTGAAACAGAAAAAGAGTATATAGATACAAGAAGAGGAAAATAAAAAGGAATTATGAAAGGATGAGTAAGAAAACAGGTCAAGAAACAGAAAAAGAAAAAACTATCAACAGACTCAGAGAGATAAGGGACTGTATTTTTTTGTTTGTTTGTTTTGTTTGTTTTTGTTGAAGAAAGATAGCTTGATCAAAGTCATGGAGAGCTAATGGTTAAATGTTATATAAACACTTCAGAGAAATGTTCTTTGAAATCCTTTTAAGTACAAGGCATTCAATGTAAAAACACTTCCTTACTGTCACAGCCTCTTATGCAGCAGGACTGAAAATGAGTTAAAATAATCCATTGAAATACATGTATACTTACTTTATCTTGGAGAGAACAGATGAAATTCTTAGCTTACATATTAGTTTCAAGTGGTACGGGAAATTATGCATTTCAAAGAAAATGTCTACTAGTGAGAAAAAAAAAAAAAAAGGAGAGAAAGAAAAGAACAAAAGATAAGGTCTTCCTTTTTGTGCATAATAAGAAGTCATATCTGGAAACACTGTTGTCACTGATATTAATCTTTTCATTAACTTATTTAGCATGAATTCATAATCTGGCTGACATTTGAAGTAAGGTCTCTACTCTGTCTGAAATAATCAGTTCGTTCTTCATGGTGAAACTATTTACTCTTGTTATGTTAAAATGAATCACATTAGGAAAATCTGACTTCAGTTGGAAGTTAAGTGAGATCAGGGATACAACACTGGTAATCGTTTTACAAATGAGTGCCCTGTTTGCATTTGGTTCTGACTTGCAGCTCCTATCAGTGTCAAGTCTTTGTTAATAGATCCTTATCAACAGAATTCCTTAGAATATAACATTTGATTAGAAATAAAAACCATTTGTCTTTTATACACTTATTAGTGGCCTTATTGAGGAAGTGCTGCTCCAAAAGTAATGCCTCCTGTTGGCTCATGACATCAGAGGTAGATGCTAGTGATATGGTAGTAGAGGCTGAACTTCCCCACTGATATTCCATTACATTTTACATACTCTATACAATTAATTTGAAATTTCAAATTTAATGTGTTTATGTCAACTGAAAATTCAGTTGCAAATACACTATTTTTTTTTTCAATCATGAAAGCAGTTCTCAAATCCCTTTATCAAAAAAAGAAATGGAGGCTGCATATTTTTTGCTGTTCACAGGGCTCTGTTTACCCAGTGTATCAAGATGCATAAAATTATTTGCCATAACTTGAATAAGCACTGCACTGTGCCCTCCCCTCATACCAGTTTTAGTCAAGACAGTGCTAATCATGCATTGATGTTTTGTTGTCTCTGAATGATGAATTCACACCTGGTATCTGGGCTGCTGATGGTGAAGAGTCACCATCACGACAGCACAGGCAGGGGGCAGGCTGCAACATGATCTGTCCTGGGTTTCATGAGGCCCCTGGTCCTCAGATAGGACATGCCTGCTTTAGGCTATCTGAATCCTTGTCACCTATTTTTATGTAGCTGAATTGTGTTCCTAGTCAATGCAGTCAGTGGAGCTGAGAGAAATTCATAGAATCATAGAATCGTTAAGGTTGGATCACTGACATTCTCAGTTCACTCATAGGTAGGTACACACAGATTAGTGGCGTGAGTAGTTCTCTTGTCTTTGATGGCTATATATATCAGAAAATCACTGACTGTAATGGGATTAAAGACATCTAGATCACAGGAAACTTTCTGCAAATGGACACGTTTATATTCTTATAACTCAAACTGAATAACTAATTAGAAATAGAGGAACATAATTTTTTTCATATTAAAATTATGATTAGAATTGCTTCGATGTTTGCAAAAAAAAAAAAAAAAAAAAAAGTAAAGAAAATGTATAGTACAGGACAGTTTCAGATAATTACCAAATTTACCCTAAATAGTAGCGTACCTGGACCTTCCCTGAGAGAAGATAGATCAGATATTTTTATTCATTATAAGAAAGAAAGGAAAAAGAAGGAAGGAAGGAAGGAAGGAAGGAAGGAAGGAAGGAAGGAAGGAAGGAAGGAAGGAAGGAAGGAAGGAGGGAGGGAAAGAGGGAAGGGAGGGAAAGAGGGAAGGGAGGGAAGGTGGGAGGGAAGGAGGGAAGGAGGGAGGGAAGGAAGGAAGGAAGGATGCTTTTTAATAAACAGTTCCTGCTCTGAAACTTTAGTAGCCTGAATGGAAAAGAGAGAAAGAAAGGTAAAGAGAATCTGAGGCTTACTTTAACTCTTAGAGCAAAGTCAATTCACACTCAAAAGAGAGAAATTCAAGATATTAATAGATTATTTTCTACCCAGCTTCTGCACAGTATAAAGACAATATTAGCATGAATCTTCTTAAAACTTTACATGCCAGTCTTTCTCTTCATCCTTTTATTACCTATTCAGTAAGTAAAATCTTTACAACAGAAATAATCTCTTACTATGTATCTGCTGGCTGATAAGAAATTTAATGGACTCTGCCATGATACGCTACAAGAATATACTGCTTGAGTAACCATTCTTGAATACAGGTTACAATTTGCTGCTCCCTTGTGTCTCACTGCAGTCTCACTAGTACCACGTTTTAGTGAAAAAGAACACACTTTTCCATCTACGTTTCATGCCTTTTCTTCCAACTGACACAGATCTTTGCTGAGGTACCACTTTATTACACCTGGTTTTCTGTTGAGGAGAGTGTAACAATATAAAAGTGAAGGACATTTGTGAAGATGAGCTACACTCCAGTGAAGACCATGATAAAAAAGGTTTGTTCTATGGGCTGTATTCCTGGGAGCAGGACCAAAGCTTGTGCTAGTTCTGCTTCCTCACTTGTATCCCTAAGTTCCAGTTGATAACATCCCATTTTAACAAATGAGTTGATGTCTTTTTGAGCTAGCCTAGTGGCTTTGTATGGACTAGAGTGCAAACGAAAGCCCTGAGTTAGTTTGGCTATACACAGAGCCATCTGAACTACAAATCCAATTGAAATTACAGACTTTGCCTGATTAATATCCATACTGCTCATGCTCAAATTTTCACAACTGTTTATATTATGTGTCTGATTTGATTTATTTCATAAGTGCTTTTCTTACAAAGAAAGAATGATTTTTTTTTTGATGTTATCTATCTAATACTGTGTCCTCCATTAATATGGCTCCCATTTGGGAATCACCTTTCTTGCAGTTAGTCAAGTGATTGGATACAATGGAGCCAATTCATATGGTATTAAATGGCAAATGGAGATAAAACTGGGCAGAATTTGGGTATTTAAGCTCAGGAGATGATTCAGATTACTTACTGTCCATGTCTTCCAGCTTGTTGAGGATCAAAAATCTCAGTCCTTAAAGCTCCTTTGGAATTCTTAAGTATGTAGAGAATTTATTGCCTTGCATAGACGACCCAAGAGGTCAAGTGCATTTGGTATATACAGACTGCAAGTAAGCACTGAATTGAGAAAAAGATTCAGTTTAAACTATTTATCCATTGAAAATAAATGTGTGTATATGCTTTTGAGTCATTACTACTAATGACTGATTCCACTAACAAGTAGCTCTAATTCTCTTTTGACTGTGATAAAAAGATTGGACAAGTTCTTACTCTATAAGCCCTGTACTAAGTCATTCTATAAACTATCATTATAAATTGAAATACACAGAAAAGTTATAGCATAGAAGACTCCAAATGTGACATCTGTTTTCCATTTAGCACTTGAATGTGCTTCTTGAACATCCCAATTATAGCTTCTGCTCGTGTATTTGCTTCTGCTTCACTGTATTTCACTTACTTGCTAGGCATGATATGTATGTTCACCTTATTCAAAATTATCTTCCTTTAATCCTGTATTTCATTATTCAAAAGCTCCTTTCTAGATTTAAAACAAATGGATTTATATTGTCTCTGAAAGAGTTGGCACAAAATATTTGTTTTGACTAATTTCTGCATGTTTTTTTGTTTGTTTGTTTTTTCTCTAAAATATGAATATTTCCCAATCATTGTCAAGAGGCCTTATCATTGTTTATATCCCCTAATTAATCCAGCTTTATCTTTTGTCACTATAATAAGCAACAGGTAGAGAGAAGTGAGAAAATAAGAGAGAAACATTCACACTGCAGAAGAAGAGCAGGAGGTGTTGCAGGTGTGGAGTTGAAGTTCCCTGCAGCCTAGGAGAGGCCCATGTTATAGGCTGTCCCCCTGCAGCACGTGGGCACCACACAGAGTAGGTCTCCATGTGCAGCCATAGAGGAGTCCACAGAGCAGCAGTGGATATAGCCTGAAAGAGCTGGGGCCTGTGGAGAGGAGAAAAAGGACTGGAGCATCTGTTGCTCATGGGGACCTGAGCTAGAGCAGTGCTGTCCTGAAAGATGGACCCCATGATATGGACCCATATTGGAGTAGCTCCTGAGAAATTGTTACAGAATCATAGAATCACAGACTCATAGAATTGCTCAGAAAAAGCCTTCAAGATCATCAAGTCCAACCATAACCTAACCATACTGCTTTAACTCCTACAACCCTGTGCACCACAACCAAATGGTTTTTAAACACATTCAGGGATGGTGACTCAACCACCTCCCTGGGGAGCCTATCCCAGTGCTTAACAACCCTTTCTGTAAAGAAGTTTTTCCTGATAGCCAACCTAGACTTACCCTGGCATAACCTGAGGCCACTTCCCCTTGTCCTGTCAGCTGCCACCAGTGAGAAGATGCCAACCCCACTCTCGCTGTAAGCACCTTTCAGATATTGGAAGAGAGCAATAAGGTCTCCCCTTAGCCTCCTTTTCCCCAGACTAAACAACCTCAGTTCCTTCAGTCACTCCTTGTAGGGCATATAATCCAAGCCCTTCAAGTTGTGTTGACCTTCCTTGGACATGTTCCAGCACCTCAATGTCCTTTCTGTATTGAGTTGCCCCAAACTGAACACAGTACTTGAGGTGGGGCCTCATCACTGCTGAATACAGGGGCAGAATGTCTTCCCTAGTCCTGCTCACCACACCATTCCTGATACAAGCCAGGATGACACCGGTCTTCTTGGCCACCCAGGCACGCTGCCTGCTCATGTTCAGCTGTCTGTCCATCAGTACACCAAGGTCCCTTTCCATCAGGCCACTTTCCAGCCATCCCTCTCCAAGCCTGGAGGGTTGCCTAGGGTTGTGGAAGGACTGCATCTCATGAGAGGAACACCATGCTGAAGCAGGGGCAGAGATTGTGAAGGACAGTCAGATGACACAGCACTATGAACTGATCAGAGCCTTCATTCCTCATTCGCCTGCATTATGCACGGGAAGGAGGTAGAATAGCATGGATGGGAAGAAGGTGATTTTCATTTTCTTTTAGTTCTAACTGCTCTAGTCTGCTAGTAGTTGGCAATAAATTATATTAATATCCTTTATGCTGAGTCTCTTTTGCTCATTACGGTAATTGGTGAGTGATTTGCTTGTCCTTATCTGAACCAATGAGTTTTCTTTCAAGCATATTTTCTCCCCCAGTTTCTCTGAGGAGGCTGAGTGAGAGTGTTCTGATAGAGCTATCAGAGTGAAATGACCACATCACTCTAAAAAAATACAATTGAGAAATTTTTAGCTCATGCTAAAGTTCAGTAACTTCTATAATTCTGATACAGAAACTGAATTCTTGTCTGAGCCTGTAGCAGGCTTATACATAACTTTTTCTCATCCTGGGGCTGCAGAAGCTTTGGTTGCAGGTAAAATACATAAGCCACTGTGAATTAAGTTTTCGCTGAATCTTCCTGAAATATCTTACTCATTGTTTCTTGCAACAGGAGAAGTGGATCCACATAACACGTTCCCCATCCCAATCCTTTTTTTCTTCTAAAAAATAAGTGAATGAATAATTCAAATTTCTTTTTGTCTTTCCTGTACTTTTTTTTTGTCTAGTGAGATGACAATTGTCTAGTGAGATGATAATTAGAATAGTCAAGAAGCCTGAACACTGAATTCTTCACAGCATCTTGGTTGTGTTAGTGTTAAGTTTCTTTATAAAAGTTCATATGATGTTGTGTTTTGGAGTTCTGATGAAAATAGTGGTGATAACACCCCAGTGTTTTCAGTTTGCAGAGCAATGCTTTCACAGAATCAAATACTTTTCCACTGGGAACTTAGTCAAGGAACAGAGGGCATCCTTGTAACTCACACTGGTTGAATCTGCATGATTATCATTGAGCAAAACAAAAGAAAGCAAAACAAACAAACAAACAAACAAACAAAAGAGGAATATCTTAGTGCCTTAGAGAAAGTGGGAATTGTCACTCAGTCCTGATGAGGCTGTATCTCAAGTACTGCGTTCAGTTTTCCTCGCTACCAGAAAGACATTGAGGCCCCGGAGTATGTTCAGAGAAAGGCAATGAAGTTGGTGAGTTCTCAGGAGCACAAGTCTTATGAGGATTAGCTGAGGGAACTAGGATTATTTAGTCTGAAGAAAAGGAGGCTCAGGGAGACCTTATCACTACACCTACCTGAAGGGAGATTGTGGTGAGGTGGAGGCCAGTCTCCTCTCACAGCTAGTGATAGATCTAGAAGGAATGGCCTCAAATTGCTCCAGGGGAGATTCAGTTGGATGTTAGGAAAAACTTCTTCAACAGAGTGGTCAGGCACTGAAACAGGCTGCTCAGGGAGGTGGTGGACTTACTGACCCTGGAGGTGTTCAAGAAATATTTAGATGTTGTACTGAGGGACAAGGTTTAGTGGAAAAGATTGGTGGTAGGTGGACAGTTGGATTGGATGATCTGAGAGGTCTTTTCCAACTTTGGTGATCTTATGATTCTATGATTGATCCACTTCACAGGAAAGAAAATAGAGAAATGAGAGAGAGTGCAATGGAACAGTGAAGATCTCTGTTGATGAGCCCTAAAAAAACTAGCATTTTTTTTAAATCAATTTTTAAATCTTACAATCCTACTCTCCACATCACTAGATTAAAACAGCTTTACATTTACAAAGCAAATATCAGACTCTTGACTACACATTTTTGAAAAAGTTTGTAACCACTTGAATTCATCATAGTGCTCCTAGATTTCCTAGAACAGCTAGATGGGGAATAAAATTGTTTAACACAGCATCATCTTTTAAGTTGGGTTATAATTAAGTCAATAAAGGATTTTGGGATTTTGTGTTCTAGCATGTATTATTCTATTCTGGAGAAAAATCAAGTGATAAATATCTTGGCAAACTCATGGGTATCCATGAAAGTGAAACCGAAAGGCAAGGCATGCCTTTGTGATTTGAACACCTTGGAAGATTGTAGTTACCTAGTAATTTTGAATAGTGTTTTGCAAAGACTTACACAAGACTGTTTACTTCTAACTTAGAACAGGTATTTTCTAACACCACAAATAGTTTGTAAGGACCCTTATACCTGTAGAGTATGTAGTTTTCAGTAGCTGCTCTGGGCAGAACTGTAAGGAGCAACACAAATATAAAAATAATTTTTAAAAAAGTGCAAGGTTTGCACAGAGAAGTTGTGAACTCCCCATTTCTGAAAGTGTTCAAGGACATCTGGGAGAGATCGGACATCCTGATATAGTGGGTGGCAATGCTACCAAGGGGAGATGGAACTAGATGATCTTTAAGATTCCTTCCACCCCAAGCCATTCCATTATGCTATGATTCTGTGAAATCCTCTAATTTTTTTCTACATGCAATCCATATAATCATGGAATTGTTGAAATTGGAAAGGATCTGCCAAGTTTATCTTCTTCAATAGCCTTGGGTTGACTAGGTCTGCATTCTGAGTTTTGAACATCTTCAAAGACAGAGGCAACACAACCTATTTGGGCAGCCAGTTTCAGTGGTTTGCCAACCTTACTTTGGAGTGTTTCCTTATGTTCAGGTGGAATTTTAGGTTTTAATTTTTTTTTTTTTTAATTATTATTTGTGCCCATTGTCTCTTGTTCTGTCTCTCTAGACTCTAGTTCTATCTTCTTTATAGACTTCTTTCAGGTATTTATGTAAGTTGATCTACTTTCTAAGCTGAACATTCACAGAACTCTCATCCTTCCTTCATCTGACAGATGCTCCAATCTCTTCATGAACTTTTGCTGGACTTATGTCTTCTTTGTGCTGGGAAGCCCAACACTGGACCTAGTACTGTTGATATATCATCTGTAATTTAACAAAGCCTTTTAAAAGCAAACAATCTTAACATACTCAATTCTACATCTTAAAAGCCTAGATTTATTACTTTTTCTTACTAACTTTTTTTTTAATTTTTTTTTT
Source organism: Meleagris gallopavo (assembly GCF_905368555.1). Lineage (NCBI taxonomy): Eukaryota > Metazoa > Chordata > Aves > Galliformes > Phasianidae > Meleagris > Meleagris gallopavo. Next base: position 78,009,392 of record NC_139406.1, on the reverse strand, counting down.
TTAATTCCTTTCATGATTTTAAACAAAAGAGTACAAATGATCAATATTTAATTTAGAATGTTTTTCTTTGGCTCTTATATTTAAGATTACATAAATGTGGCAGGAATAACCTCCTTTTATTTTTCCAGAACTTTCTGAATATTATGAAATATGTGTGAAAAGATCTAAGTTTTTTTTGCTAAAGAATTCACAAATTGGAAACATTAGACCCTGCTGGCATTTTTCACCTGTACTTTGTTTTAGTTTATTATTTAGTAGGTCACATTTGTGCTGTATGCTTACTTAGATGAAGATTTCTTAAAATATATTGACTCTTTTCCTGTCTTTATGCATTACACCAAAGTAGACAAATGAAAATCCTTGTTCTTAAAGTACAAAGCCTGTAGTTTAATCTGAGAGCCAGAAAGAGTGAAGTTGCAATGGTGCAATAAAAGCTTGAGAAAATAGGTTACCTTGTGCACAGATTGTTTTACATATGACAAAGTGTCATGTCTGAAAATTCTGAATTACTACAAATAGCTGCAAGCAGAGCTTCTACTGTACCTAATAAAAGTGCATTAGGGATTGGGGAGGATCATATCATAATAAGTTGAACATTTTGAATAAATGTAAATTATTCCCATTAAGGATATACATTTTGAGGAAAAGCATATTTAATCTTGTATGCATGCTCTAAATAAAATAAAAAGAATATGTAAATTTCAATATTGTGAAATCCTACTCTAAGTCATATTGTAACACCTTTCCAGTATCTGGAATATAGTAAGGGTTTTCCAGTATCTGTCTTAATGACACTAAAACATCATCTTAATTTTAAATGCTAGCAAGGAAATAAACCAGAATCAGAGTTTTAGCATCAGAGTTTTTAGTTCCTGTTTTTAGACAGTAATTTTAATATTTTTAATGCAGACATCATGGGAAGACAAAGCAGATAATATTCTAGTCAAATTTCAGCAATTCCTAGTTTGAAACAGAAAAATCATAAACCCATTAGCTGAAAATTGCTATGTACAACATAGAAATCTGTCAGCCACAGCAGTCTTTGTAGGTAGTTTAGTGTTTTCAATCACTGTAAGATGCTGCCATCTACTGGAAAATATTTATTTAAATACAAAGCATGCATTGTGAATGCCCCAAAAAAATGAAAATTATATTACTTTTAAGTAGAATAGGCTTTTGATACTGAAGTCATATTTCTCTCTTCTGTCTTTGAGATGGACAATTAAACAGTTTACAGAGCTGAAGCGATTTCTGATTGTAGAACAGCAAAAAAATGACAAATTAAAGAAAAAGTTTACATTCATCTTTGCCAGATCATAATTTAATATGAAATATGACACCTTTACTAGGGTATCACAGTAATTAACCAATTAAATTTTATCTTTTTTCAGGCTGAAGGCCTTTTTATATAGACAGCTCATTATGATTATCCATGAAATATTCAAGTTTAGCAAGAATCCGGCTATTGCAGAAGGCTTTGAAAATAACATTAAAAAGAATGACATAAGTAGGCTTAAGTATGGGCTTTTAAAATATTACTTCATAGACATAGTTATGCATTAAAATTATTCACCTGAATGTGGTACACCATTGTTTTTTTTCCTGTGAAGGAAAAGGAGGTAGTGTGGTGGAGATGCTTCTAATCAGAGAAGGAATGGTGTCATGCTGTCAGTTTGGGCTGTCAGTTTGATCTGTTTTATGAATGCATCATTTCACTGATTTCCTGGAGCTGCTAAGGATTGCTTGGTTCTTTCATGTCATACTAAGGCTGTGTCAACAGGGCAAAGAAATAATGTTTTATTCCACGCCATTACAGTCCTTGCAATTGCACTGAACAAAGAAAGTCTCTAGACATGCATATGTACATAGGAAGTTAAAGGAAAAATAAATGAAACTTGTGGATTAATATCCAAATAGTTTACAATGATTTGCTTTAAAATTGCAGTTATTACAAATATTCAATGTTTTATTTTCGTAGAGCAACTAGACACTTAATCCTGCATAGAATAAAAATTAAGTTTAGAAATCTAATTTCTACAATTTTATTAATGTCCAGTGTGCATTGTTAATGACTTTAGGATGAATTTTGTGTTAGATTCTTACTAGACTGTAAGATGTCACATTCAACTACTTTGTAAAGTGTCAATTAGTTAGTTATCAAATGACAATCAAAATTTAGTAATGAAGTTATGTTTTCTGAAGCATTATGGACCATGAAACCTAAGAACAGCAAAACTGAATTTCAAAATGAAACTGACTGCTTAACCAGTCCATTTCTACATGATGATTCATATGCAAGGAAATCTCTAATTATACATTGTATTTAGATTTTATATAAGGCGTTCACCAACCTGGGAAAATCCTCAGTGCTACTATGCTAAATTTCCATTTTATTGTGTTGATACTAAAAATCTAGGAGCTATGTGGAGCTTGATGTGGATGTGTCCTTATCTATTGTTTAGGCTGGGAGTTGACTATCTTTATTTTGAGATCTTGTTACGTTATATTGCATTGAGATCATGAAATAGGTAGCAAAATTTATTTTACTACTTGATTGAAGAACAGACATTTTGTTGTTTGTGATGGTGGGGTTTTTTTTGTTCGTTTGTTTTGTTTTTTTAAAGTTTAAGCAAAAGACATATTAAGAATAAATTCCCTCCTTTGAAAGATCTGTGAGGGTGTGCTCTCTCCCCCTTTCTCCAGATTCCTTCTTTTTCCCGGTTGTTGCATCCAAGAACTAACTCAGGCAGAATAAGAAATGCCCAAGGCCTTCCTCAGAGCTGGTAAATGTTAGAGACCACAATACTGCCTCAAACTTGCTGCTCAAAGAACTGGTAGCAGACGTCGTTCAACAGCTAAAGGCCAATAGAGTGTACTCCAAAACTAAGATAATCATCTGACTCTATAAATAGTGAGTAGCCTAAGAGCCCCTTGAGCTCTTTTGCACAGCAGCTGGCTGCACAATAGGATCTTCACCTTGAGCAGGGAGCAGGGCTGGATTCAGACACTTAGACTCCTCTGAGAAAGAGTTCAAAAAGCAAGAGAGTCCACTCTGAACCTTGTGATTCAACAGGAGGGTCTCCTGGATGATTTATCAATATTATCACTGATATTTTTTAAATTTATAAGGCTCTAGAAAGGGGGCAATTTACACACAGATAAAAAGACAAACAAAACAAAACAAAACAAATCTTTGGGGGAAAAAAAGGGGAACAGTTTCAAAGTCATCACATCTAATTTTTTATTATGATTATGGTTATGATTATTTTAAAAAGGGGAACGTAAAAATTGAGAGGTAGTAAAAAAATGTACTTGCATTTCAGATTAACTTCGTTCCATTTATGCCAGTTAACTTTATGTCAGTCCATTTTGTAATTATGAAAAATTTGACCAGCAAAATACCTCTGCAGCAGACAGCAGTCAGACTTCTGTGGGTTTAAAGACAAGCTTGTAAGCTGTTGAAAACATTATAGAAGCTAATTTACTCTTGTTACATAATATGTCTTATTGATGAGTTAATGTAAAATGTCCACCCATACATAAAATGAACTAGTGTAAGATAATGAATAATTTAGTTAATTAAAAGAAAGAAAGAAAAAAAAAGCCCTAAAAATTAAAATACAAGGTCAGAAGAATAAAACAGTTGCAAGACTTTTCCTTTAATAAGTGGGAGTTTTCACACATTTAAGGACAGGAAAGTAGAGCCTCAAATAGATATGCATGTGCATGGAAAATGTGAAGAAATTTGAAGTGCTGAAGAAAATGTGAGAAAGGGGCAATATTTTCTATAATGGGGCTGCAGCCTTGAACTTTGTATGTGTGATTCTCTCACCACCTGGTCATAGAAATTTCTTCTGGAGAAATCTTACGAAGTCAAATCTAAGAATGAACAGAAAGTAGCAAACATGAAGCACAGAGGCAACTGAGAAAACTTTTTTGGAGGAAAGAAGTTTGCAAAATATGCTTCACAAGACTGCAAACCACAGAGAGCCAAAGCTGTCAGGCTCTCAGCTTCCCTGCTGACACTGAGTATGCTAACATAACTGCCTTAATATTTAAAACTCTCATCTTTTCTGGCTATTGATTTGGATAATAACTCATGCAACACGGATATATTCTGTAAAAGCCTGACAAAGTGGTTTGCATACCATATGGATAATGTAGCACGCTTGTTGCTAACACTGGCACTGGTGATTAAGAGAGACTGATAAGATCTGTTAGAGAGAAAGAAGAATTATTATGCCAAAATAATGGGATTCTTTTTTTTCCTTGACTGGAGTCCTGTTACTCAGCCTTGTCAGAATTAGCTTAGCAGAAGGAACCTTGAATGTACAAGTTTGGTATTCTAAGACATTTTACAGACATTTTTTTTAGGTATCTTTTTGTGGAAAGACATAAGATGCAGGGAAAATAATTATTTCAAAACAAACAAACAAAACCACAGTTTACTGTTCTCTGCTGTTCTTCCTCTTTTAGCATTAGTGACCAGCATGATCAGCACCACAGGTGTATGTTTTCCTTTGTACACCAAATAAGACAGCAGAAAGCTGTAAACATGTGAATCCATTCTCTTTTAAAGAAAGAATTTTCACAAACCCATCCATATTCTTGTTAATTCTGTCATTCTAGACTTATTTATTTATCTGTTTGTTTGTTTGTTTATTTATTTATTTATGTGGGGCGGGGGGGGGGTGCAATACATTTTTTCTTTTCCTGATCAGTGATTATTCTTCTCTACACTGAGTAAGTCTTGCTGAATATCTCTTGAAGCCCAGATAACTCAGCGTATATAGATATTTTCATAAGCTATATTCAGTCTTCTCAGAATTATCATATTATGTTACTGAGAATTAGTGGATTTAGCTAATGCATGATCTGTACATCTTACAGTTCTTTCTGAGTTATTCTGTAAAAACTCTATGCAGGAAGCAGACAAAGTGATAAACATTAAAAAACTTTGTAAAATGTTACCCCAGTATTTTTATATACAAAACTTTCCTTAAACAAATATTTCCTCAGGAAAAAAAAAAAGAGCCATAAAAATCCACATTAAACTAAACTAAAACCATGAGCGATAACCATTTTGACCTAGAAAGAACATAGTATGGTGGTTGAATAGTTTAAATCACAGTGTTATGGATTGGAAGAGATCTTAAAGACCGCTTAGTCCAACCTCCCTGCTCTGGGTGACAATATTTTCCACTATATCAGATTGCCCAAGGACCCATCCAACCCAGCCTTGAACACCTCCAGGGATGTGGCATCTACAACTTCTCTATTGTTTGTCTGTTTCTGTGTCTCACCATCATCTTATCTAATCCAAATCTACCCTATTTTAGATTAAAATCATTATTCTTTTTCCTAACAGTACTCTCCCTAATAAAAAGTCTTTATTTTGCTCCTTTACCTACTGAAAAACTGCAAAAAGATCTCCCCACAGCTTTTTCTTCTCTAAGCTAAACAAACCCAACTCTCAGTTTGTCTTCATAGAAGAGGTCCTCTGACCAACTCTGTGGCCCTATTCCAAACTCTATCCAACAGCTCCATGTTTTTCTTGTGCTGAGGGCCCTAAAGAATGCAGTGGGGCCTCATCAGAGCAGGGCAGAGGGCATTCATTTCCCTTGCCCTGATGCAAATCACGATATGACAGGCTTTGAGGGCTGCAAGTGGACATTGCTAGCTCCCGTTGCATGTTTAATCCACCAGTATCTCCAAGTCCTTCTCCACAGGGCTGCTCTCAAATCATTCTCTGCCCAGTCTGTATTGATATTGGGAATTACCCAATTGCATTGTTGCATTTGTTCTCATTTAATATTTTCATTAATTATATGGAGAAGAGCAATACAGTAAATATTTATTCATTAACATATAATAAATTGGGGCATAGTATACTAGATTGTAAAAGTCTCTATGATACAAAAAATAGTAATTTATTGGAAACAAGAAAATGAGTTGACAAACTAAAAAAATAAGCAGTGGAAGACGTTGAAAAAATGAAGAAATGTCATTTTAATATATTTCTAGTCTAACATGTTACAAGTTTCAAAAACAGTCTAAAAAAGTAGTGACAAATAGTGAACAGGATTAATCAGATATTTCAGACTAGTCATGGGATTACAGAATGATTTTATAAAAATGATAAACCCCCCTTTTCATAATTTATTAATTTGGTGGACAATTTTTGTGTTACTATCAGTAGAATCAGGTACACACAATAAAAAAAAAAAACAACAGTGTATAGTTTAGATTACTAGAGATTAAAGTGACAAAATAAATATAGTGCAATTAAAATGTTTAATCTCATGATTATATTTACTGTTTACCCTACCTTTCTTTGAACTGAAAATGTATTTAAAACCCTGGTATTAGTGATCTAATGAAATAGTGTTAAAATCCAGAGGAAAAAATAACAGCATTAAACAAAGAAGTGGTGTAAAAAATTATTAATGCTTTAAAAATATTGTCTAATTTAGGTATGATGTGATAATGGTATTAGAAGAGATAGTCCAAAACAGCATCCTTAAATTAAACTTCAAGCACAAGAGAAAATTTATTTGGATTACATTTGTTATCAAGAAGGCTAATGCTTAAACATCTATTGCTTGTATGAGGCCATAGCGAAAAATACTACTAGACATGTTCACAGTTCATCTTCAAGGTTAATGTTCAAGATCACTTGGGCTGCCTGTAGTCAAGAGCAAATTATTTTTGAACAATATTCCTCATTTCTGATATTCCAGTTAAGTGATGAAGTAAGTTTTCACTATCACTGGCTCTTCTTGACACATACTTGCTTTAAATCAAACTAATCTATTACTGCCTGACTTGAACATGCTGTGAAACATTTTTTTATTCTCATGGCAAAGCTGGGAGTTCATTTTGGAAGCCAAAATTATGCAAGTGTGAATTTGTGCATTTATTCAGAACCTGTTCTATTGTGTTCATGTACCTTTACATATTTATCATCTCAACAAAACTTAAAAGCAAACAAACATATTTTAGTCAATTTGTTGAACAAATTTCTGAATCCTGTGAATATATCACTTGCAGAAGGATATCTGCAGCAAAAGTCTTATGGACCAGTGAACACAGGTAAACTCTGCTGTTTACCTATACCTTCTTACATTTTTGTCTCCCTATGTTGGAAAGATGGAATGCAATATTTCAAGTAACTTGAAATTAAATCAGTGCCAGTGAAATCACCTTCCTGGGAACAGAGGTATATTCTGTAAGGGCCATATTATTGAGATTTTGATCAGATAACGTTATACTCTTATCACTTTAACTAGACAGACAAATTATGCTTTAGCTGACTGTAAACCAGAAATTAGCTTATATTTCATCAAGTTAATGTCCAAGCTTCAAAGTAAAGAGCTTCTAATTTCTAAGAAAATGAGATTTTGGTAAGTCTTTCTTTCTCATTTTTATTAATACAACTGATTTTCACATTTTTTTTTCCCAATGAGACAACTGGCTACTTTGATTAAGGCCAATGTGGGTCTTAGTGTTCCAGTTAATTGAATAGAATTCTATATTACTTAAACTCTTCAATATTTTTGTGTACTCTAGTTACCTGCTCATTATAGATTCATTTTCTTTTAGAAACTAAAGAACATAACCTAACAAAGAGCTTGATATACTAATGGCATAAATAAGCCATATAGCATTCTATTTTTACATCACAAATTGCATTGCATGCCTTCCATGCAGATGGTAAAATATACATATTTTACTCTAACTCCACTGTTTAAAAAAATTGCTGTCTGTTTATTTCATGCAACTGAAAATAGGAAAGATTTCTAAAAGAAACTATTTTAAAAAATCTGACAACTAAATTGAATATATTCAGCATTCAAAAATGAAATGTGTCCTATTCATAGAAATATAGAATCATAGATTGCCAATTGGAAAGGATGCACATAATAGAATTGCTCAGGTTGGAAAAGACCTTAAAGATCATCACATTAAACCACAATCTAGCCATACAACAAACAACCCTCTGCTAAATCATGTCTGTGAGCACCATATCCAAATGGTTTTTAAATACATTCATGGATGGAGACTCCACCACCTCCTCATGATCAACCACCTCCTCAGGATTAACCACCACCTCAGGCTAACTGAGTCCAACTCCTGGCTCCACATAGGTCCACCCAATTATTGAGCTACAGCTCAACTGTCCTTTACAACTTTGTATACTGTCCAGACTATAAGTAATTTATACAAACATTAATGAGAACTGACCCTAAAATGGAACTGTGTGGAATCCCACGTGTAACTGGCCACCACCTGACGGAATTCCATTTACTCTAATCCATGGGTGTCTAACTTTTTGGTTTGCCTGGGCTGCATAGTGTGAAAACGAATTGTCTTGGGCTGCAAATAGAACATGTAATATAGTTAATGCATATAACAACAAAATTTCTTTTATATATATATTCAGATTTTTAATTAAAATATTAAAAAAAGAGAGAGAGTAAAAAAATATAATGCTAGTCATATATATGACCTTGTTTTTTTGTGAAAGTAATGCCTCAGTCTGGTTCTATGGAAGTAGTTGCTATCAGTTACTTTTCAAGGTCTTCATCAAATATTTTTGATGAAAATTTACTATTCCTGTACTTCATCCTTGAAAATAATTCACAAACGTAGGTACTGCCAAAAACAAGCATAGAATCATTATGGTTGGAAAAGACCTCTAAGATATCTAGTCCAATTGTCTACCTATCACCAATATTGCCCACTTAGGAACCACATTCCTAAGTATCACGTCCACAATTTCATGAATATCTCCAGGATGATGACTCAATCACCTACCTGGGCAGCCTGCTCCAGTGCCTGACCATTCCCTCAGAGAAGGAGTTTTTCCCGTTATCCAACCGAAACCTTCCCTGGCTCAACTTGAAGCCATTCCTTCTTGTCCTATCACTAGGTATCCAGGAGAAGAGGCATGATGACACAAATAAGACTTGATTGTGAAGCAAGAGATATTTTATTTGGTAAGACAAGTCTTATAAAAGTTTGGTAAAGATACAAGTTTTTGAACTGAATATCTGATTGCAACTCTATACATTCTATTTGAAAATTTGCAGGTAATGTATTTATTTTGGCTGAATGTTGAGTTGCAAATGTACCAAAATACAGATGATTTTTTCAGCAATCATGAAAACTTTTCTCAAATTCCTTCATAAAATGGAAAGCAAGGCAGTATATTTTTTACTGTTCATGGTACCGTGTTTAGGCAAAGTATAAAAATACATAAAATAGTTTGTCATAACCTGAGTTAGCAGTGTACTACACTCTCCTCTTCTCCTGGTTTCAGACAAGAGAGTGCCAATTTCACTGTGATGTTTGGTTGTTGCTGAGTGATGTCTGTGTGCCCAGGGCACCATGATGGTGCAGGACAAGGGATGGGCCACAGTACAGGCTGTGCCAGGCTGCATGCAGCCCACAGGCTGCAGATTGGACATGTCTGCTCTAGCCCTTTTGGCCTAACTCATCAGCCAATAATAGGATGTATCCGTCTATCTGTGTGCTGGACATTTTCTGTGAAAGGATAGTGTGAGAAACAGTATGAAATGCCTTGCTAAAATCCAAAAATATTACAACAACTGATTTCCCTTGGTCAGCCAGGTGGGTAACATTGTCATAAAATGTCACAAGGACTTTCGCCTTGTGAACCCATATTGACTGTGACCAATGACTGCAATGTCTTTCAGGTCTTTTTCATTAACTCCCAGAGTAATCTTCTCCATATATTTGTCAGGTACTGAAGTGAGACTGTCAGGTCTGTAATTATTAATGACCATACAATTCCTTTTTCTGACTAAACTCTAGAAGAAGATCCTGGCTCAACCACGGCAACCTTCTGCCCTGTGTGCTCGAGATCCAGAATTTTAGAGGTGCCTGTTCCTTTGCTTTTAAGACGTGGTACTTAAAAAAATGACCAGAGATGATTGGCTCGAATGCCTTCAAAAACACCTTCCTCGGGAACCTTGCCATCTATTCCCCTAGCAATATGGTCTGTTCTCCTAATATCCACTACTGAAGTTTGACAATAGTTTTCCTATCATCTCCAATTACAAATGCCATACAAAAAAACAAAAAAGGTATTTATTTATAGAGATTCTTCTTTCTTAATTTATGCAGGAAATGTTTTTTTTTTTTTTTAAACACAGATTTACCCCTTTTTATACCATTTTATTTTGAATTAGTGCTTTTTTTAAATTATTTAAGAAAGATTAGACAAAATCTTTGATTGGAAAGTTAATAGTCTTTCACAGAACTATGAAATAGCTATGATGAAATTTCTATGAATATCTATTAAGAATATAATAAGAATATAGTATTAAACTGTTAGAAAACTAAAATCATTTTTTTTCTATTTGTCATAAACTCTACAATTAGCCATTTTTAATTAATTTAATTGGTAGAACTAATCAAATTTTTGCAATTTCCTAGCATTTCAGATCCATTTAAACAAATATTTAATTGCCGTTTATGGAAGAAAAACTCTTTAGTTTCAAAAATTACAAAATTCTTCATTTTAATTTCTTTAAAAACAGTGTTAATATTTGATTCATTACTAAAAAAACTGAGATAAAACCAAGCTAACCAACATGATCCAAATATTATAAACTGTTCTTACTGTTTATACCATTGACTATGAAGCAAGGTAAATGGTGCGTGTAGACATTTGTCTCACATTGTCTCTACATGGTTTCTTTATTAAGTAATTCTTTCAAGAGAAAGAGAAAATGAAGTTGGACTTCATCTCAGGCACGAGATGACATTAATCAGTTATTTCTTTATGCCCTCCCTCAGTACGGTCAATTCAGAATACAGGACCACAGAAAGGGGTACTGCTCATACAGACTTAGAAAGTTGCTGCTATGCAAGTACTGTAGAAATGCCATAATGTACTTTGTTGTGGTTCATTGCTTGCAGAGGAAAATATTTCTGAGGAGAAGAACGAGCAGTTGAGTATTTCAAAACAGCTTACAGTCACACAATCTGAATGATTGGTTTGCTTAATACAGCAAAGAAAAACTTGTCAGGTGGCTTGATAACAGATTATAATGACTTTTATAGGGAAGTGAAATGAATTTTAAAATGTCTTTAATTCAAATTATCTGAGAAATTCCAAGATAAAGATACTTTGTCTACTTTTGTGATACTTTTGTCAAATTGCTTGGATTATGATTGTGCAAATTGCTAAAATTGCATAAATAATAAATGCTTCTTTCATAATGCTTTTTTTTTTTTTCTTTTTTTTTTTTCTTAAAATCTAGCAAGGGTCAGATCAGACAAGGTCAGAATAAGCTGAAGAAAGCCTGCAGTCACTATATAATGCTGCACTCTTAAATTTATTCGACATTGCTAAAAGGTTCATGTGTTTTTAAGTAGTGTTAAGTAACTTTTATTTATATATAGAAAGTGAAATAAGCTTAAATAGAAAATAGAAGTAGAGCTAAAATAGAAAGATAGTTATTGCCAGTCTTCCTCTCCAGTCTCTAGTTAGGTCCACTGAGTTGGAGTGAAGAGAAGAATTTTTAATTATTTTATATATAGATTTTCTTAAAAGACTCAATTCCTCCTTCCAAGTCTCATTATTTTTAATAAAAAAGTAATGAGAAATTTACTTAGAAATGACATTTCAAGGCATAATAAAATTTGTACTAATAGATACTGAATGCATTCAATCTAAAAACAGTATTTGATTTTAGGTGTTAAAATGTTGTTATTTAATGAATTAAAGGAATTAATTGTTTTGACTATAAAAAATCTTGCATCCATGCTCTATTCCTTTTTCATGTTCTCATGCAATTTATTCCTGCATCTTTGAAAGAAGTCAGGTTTTTGTTTTTGTTTTTGTTTTTGTTTTTGCAGGATGCCTAACTTCAAAACAAGAAAGCTTTTCTTCTGCTGCTGAGAAACTGTCCACGAGATTATCTCAAAGCTTACATGATATTTTCTCAAGAATAAGCATTTGGGGTAATGATGAGTCCTCAGAAACCCAATGTCTTTTCTAGCAGGGGCATGACAATGAACTGGGGAATTTCCCCCTGAGGAATCCTCCTTGCATTTATGTTCTCTGGGGGTTATGGTTATACATTTGTTAATGCAACACACCTAATTTCATCATCCATCTTGATCCCTAAAATCATAGAATCATAGAATTCTGGAATAGCTCAGGTTGGAAAAGACCTTAAAGATCATCAAGTCCAACCGCAACTTAACCATACTACCCTAACTCTAACAACCCACCTCTAAATCAAGTCCCTGAGCACCACAACCAAATGGATTTTAAACACATCCAGGGATGGTGCCTCAACCACCTCCCTGGGGAGCCTATTCCAGTGCTTAACCATCCTTTATGTAAAGAAGTTTTTCATGATATCCACACTAAATCTCCCCTGGTGCAACTTTAGGCCATTTCTCCTCGTCCTGTCACCTGTCACCAGTGAGAAAAGACCAACCCCATGCCTCCTATTTATTTCTATAGAAACTGCAAGAGATACAAGGAGTTCAGTAACTCTATTTGATAATCAAATTTTCAGCCACAAAGCAATTTTTCAGCATAATCATTGCTACTTGCTATGCATTTTTATCAACAGTGAAGAAGAAGCTGCATGCCATGATCATAAAAGTCTACACCAGCAGAGATGATCTGCTATAGCCACTGATAAAACACACCACCTACTTTCTTACTGTGTTGACATCCAATGCTTGGTCACCATTAGCATTCAGCAAGTGTGGATGAATGTCAATGGGTCCAATTTTTTCTGCATTTAGGAATTCAATTCCACACACATACTTTCATGTCAGATGCTATTTTGTCAGACTGTCCTTCTGCTGTCATTTGTAACATGGAAACAAAATTTAATGAAGTATTGGTTGAAAGGTTCAATCTGCATTGCCATACCATCAGCATTTGTCTCTGATTTGTGGGTCAACATAATTAAACAGGTACTATTACTTTTGGAACTGTTCCTCATATATCTGGCAGAAAATCATCTTTTTCTCCAGATGCTTTCAGCCAAGTTTGACTAAAGAAGGGGAACAGCAGTACAGAAGTAAGTCATTTCATATCCCTACATTTATGTTCAATGAACATACAGAATATAGGGTTCAATCGAACGTTTGTCCTTAATAAAACCCATAAAATCTGTCTATAGAAGCATAAAATTCAAAACAGTGCTTCCTTCTGATTGAACTTACACAGACTTGAGTCTTCCATGTTTCTCTTCACAATTAAAATGTTTAGATAAACTTTGTTTTTCTACAAAGTCAGTGAAAAACTGCCTGGACTGTTACAATTTGTAGTACAAAATTCTGTTGTCAGATAGATGCTACTTCTAGGTCCAGCACATTTTGTTTCTTTATTAATTATCCTGGATGGTGGGAGAGAATACAGTCTTACTATGTTCATGGATGGTACCAAATTTACAGAATCACATGATCATAGAGTTGTAGGGGTTGGAAGGATCTCCAGACATCATGAAGTCCAACCCCCCTACAAAGCAGGCTCCCTACAGCAGACTACACAGGTAGGGATCCAGCAGCTCTTGAATAACTCCAGAGAAGGAGAATCCACAGACTCCTCGGGCAGCCTGTTCCAGTGCTCTATCACTCTCACTGTGAAGAAGTTCCTTCGCATATTAATGCAGAACTTCCTATGCTCCAGTTTATGGCCGTTTCCCCTTGCCCGGTCCCCACAGATTGCTGAAAAGAGGTTGGCCATGTCTCCTTCACTTCCACACTTAAGATATTTATAAACATTAATAAGATCACCTTTGAGTCTTCTTTTCTCAAGGCTGAACAGAGTCAGTCCGCTCAGCCTTTTCTCATAGATGAGATTCTCCAGGCCCTTTAACATCTTTGTGGCCCTCCACTGGACTCTCTCTAGACTCTCTGTCTTTTTTGTACTGGGGAGCCCAGAACTGGATACAGTACTCCAGGTGGCCTGACCAGGGCAGAGTAGAGGGAGAGGTTTAACTCCCTCAACCAGATGTCTGCACTCCTTTTAATGCATCTCAGGATACAACTGGTCATTCACCAGGACTGCCAGGGCCTTTTCTTCAGAGCTCCTCTCCGGCAGGTCATGTCCCAGCCTGTACTGACACTTGGAGTTATTCCTTCCCAGGTGCAAGACTCTACACTTGCTTTTATTAAACCTCATCCGGCTTCTTACTGCCCAGCTCTCCAGTCTGTCCAAGTCTTGCTGAATGGCAGCACAGCCTTCCTGTGCATTTCATCTGGGGAAAGCATTCAATTTCCTGGAGATTCATTTCAGTGTAAATTATTCCAAACTCTGATTCTACCAGTCTAACAAAGAATAAAAGATGACACAGTTAACAGTAGTAAAGTAAGCTCTCACAAAATTACTTCTCAGTGATAGCTACAACACTGAGAAAGTCAAGTAACAAAACAAAACAAAACAAAAAAAAAAAAAAAAAAAAAAAACAAGCAACCAACCAATCAACCAAAAAAACCTAAAACAATATAGCCTGACAGTTATCTATTTTATTCTGTGGGATTCCTTACAGATCTGAGTAAATGCAAGACTTCCCCAAAGAGCCCTCAAAGCAAGAACAATTTTGATTTAAACTATTCTGTTGATTTGCATGTGGAATAGAATAATAGAATAAAATGACAAACATTTTAGATGAATTTTTACTATTTATTAATCTTCAGAGTTCAGTAGGTTAAAAATCACAATATGCAGTACTCTTGAAATATAAATTTTCAGTTCACTGTATGGTGAAAAACTGCAACGCATCTACAATTTTTAGGTGGTAAATGTTCCTTTCCACTCATCTTGCATGATAAATTAAACAATCATAAACCATATGAGCTTTCAATGTTGAGGTTCTTTCCTGCTGACCAGCTATGTAAACATTATCTACTTTATCATGTGACATAGATTTGTGAAATGTTATGTTTGAACTTCTAAGTAGATAAATGTTTTGAAGGTGGAACTTCTACATTATTAATGCATAGCTTCATACACTGGTGAAAGTGAACCTTTCTTTTGTAAAAAACAAAATAAAACAAAACTTGCCTAGAAGTAAGAAGTACAGACATGTTTCTATGAACAATTAAATGCATTTTAAATGCCTCTATTTCTCATTTGAAACTACAGTTTGCAGTTCTATCACAGTATATTTTAGAAAAGACAATTCACTTAACAGATGTTCTGTGCTAAATCTGTTGGAACAAGGTTAACATTTCATAAACACCTAAAGGTATCTAATAAGCCAAGCATTTGAAACAACAGCAAATAAACACATATCTGATTAAATGCTGCAGGGACAACTAAGATTTTCAGTATGTGCAATTCCAACTACCAAAAACCAATAAAAACGTAGATATTCTGATGAACAGAAATAATTTATGCATTAGAGACTTTCTACACTGTTATCTTACAAATTGAAATTAATGGCTTTGGGTGACTGTTGTTACATACCCATGTCACAAATGTAAGACTTATGAGGTAAATCACAGAAATTAAACCTTCAGTGTGTCAAAACCATCACCAACAAAAATCTAATGACAACACAAGCATTATTTTATTTCAAGGGCATAGTATCATTGCTGTGGTTTTACAGAGAAATAGATATTTCACTTCTGCCTCACCGGGTTAGTAAAGTTCTCTGCTAAACTGTATTTTTGGTTTATTTGCTGGTCTAATAGAGTTGTAGAAAGACAATTATAGGACCAATTATTTGTGTGTTCATTAATTTACACTTAAAACCATTAGGTTGTGATTTTTTTTTTCATGACGTCAACTGAAAGGAAACAGCCTCACACCAGAAAACAAACAAACAAACAACAACAACAAAAAAAAACACAGTAACAGATTGCTCTACTGCTACCACTATTACTACATTGGAGGCAGTGTAGCCTTTCACCTAAAATACAAAGTAATTTCACTTATACTTAAAATGTACTTAAATTAGAATTTCTACGTGGTAAATTTGAAATTATTTTCTTACTTCCCTCTACTTCAAGGAGATGTACTATGGCACAAGGCAGTCAGCTAGTACTCATTATAGTCCCTACTTGCAGTAACCCTGTGACTCAGTATCTTCATAAGAAATATGTTTCTTGGCACTGAGAATATTCAGATAAGTTTGGAGAGATTATCTAAACATTTAAATATTTATGTGAATCTCATTCAAAATTCAATACCTTTTGAAATCCCTAAGAAATAAATGTTTTCTCCTTTAATTTTCCTTGAAAGAAGTGTCGCAATATAATATTGCAAAGTATCAACTCTAAGATTCCTTCTTCTGTACCAGTAAACATGAGTGCTGTACTGATTAATTTCGCTGCTATTCATAGCTCAGTTTTTAGATAGTATTATTGTTTTGAGATAAATGCAGATAAAGCACAATTGTCAGTGGAGAAGAATCAATAAAATGTGTCTGTCTTCTTTTAGATAAAAAAAACAATAACATATTAGAAGTCTTTCTTAATTATATTTCTGAGAACATACTCAGAGTTACTAGACCATAATAGAATATAGTTCTAACCAACTTCATTAATATAGCTCAGTACCATCAGAGAATCAGAAAAAGCAATCATCAAAATAAAAACATAAAGAATGTATGAAGTCTCTCCAATTTATTCAAGGAAAAGGATAATCTATATATCAGACTATGGGCCAGTTCTAAAAAATGTTCAGTCCAAGCAGATATTAAGTAGGGCTGTCTAAAATATAAATGTAATTTTCTGGAAAACATTTACATGTCTGAAATATTAAACTGAAAAAAAAATACTATTTTCATAGAAAATAAATGAGAGTGTTTCATCTTATTGAAAAGTGTTACTACATGTATATCCGCAACTAGGAAAACGTATATTTAAAAGACATGTCTACTACATATGCCTTTCTGTTATTTTTGGAGATCAAGGCTTGTTCAGCTTCTGTTGAAAATGTCATAACAGTCAATGTGACTTATTTATATGTAGACTTACAAGATTTTTCTTCATATCAGACATCTTCAGACCTTCAGAATAGAGGGTTTTTTAAATTTGGTGAATTCATCACATTAAAGGATACTAGTTAGATGTGCTATCAAATTCCACATCTTCTCTTCACAGAGGATCTTACTCAAACTAAGCCAGAAAAGAGTTGTTTGGTGAAGACTATTCATTAGGTCCAAAATGAAGAACTCAGGATGTGTGTATGAACCAGTTAATTTCCTCAAACATCACTGATTTTCATTTACAGAGAAATTATTTCTTTCATGTTATTAAGAAAATTAACACAAACTTTTAGGCTTATGTAATGTAAATCACGCCAACATGAGGAGTCAAATTTTACGTTCAGCATAGTGTATAGCAGCCATCATGCCACAAGGAATGTAAGTATGTAAATGATGTGTTTATCAAACGAACTGTTGGGAAGAAGCATTGGTATTAGTTACTCTACAAGGAACTTTTTTTATACTGATAGATTATTTAAGTATATAAATTACACACACACACACATATATATATATATATAAAAGTATATCTATAATATATCTAAATATACTATAAAGTATAGCTATCAAGGCAAAATTAGCTTGTTAATAGAAAATGATTCTACCAAGTAATTGAAGATGATTATATTTACCAAAACAGCATCTAATTTTGAAAAGGAGACTCAATATTGCTTCAATTCAAAATAGCTTAATATATTTCAGGAGAATACTAATATTCAACCTGTGAGCAATGAAGCCATTAATGGCTTGATTAGTACATCTTAGTAGTGTCTAGGGAACTAAATTTTGTTTTAAGGCAGGTGTGGACTGAATTCTGTGAACTGCAGGTCTCCATGTGCACAGTAGAGAAATTAACGTCCTTAACAGAGGATAAGAGACTATATCCAACATGTGTAACCTACCAAATCTTTTTACTGGTTCTGATCTTCATAATGATATTTAAAGACTGCAAATGAATCTGAATAAAACTAAAATATGTAAAAAATAGAAAACTAAGTTAATTGATGTTACAAAGTTTTATGGAAGAAGTTTTGATGTTCTGAGACTTACAAAGTAGTATATGCATACTAAAAATATATACCATGATAGAACATAAATGAAAATGGTAAACAGATAACAGATTCTTTTCCTCTTTTTTTTCCAGTGTGCATGTGCACATATGCCTGTACAGTCTTGATGTTATTCTAATGATTTTAAGTTTCTCAGTACATTAATCTTATCTTTTCTGCTTAACTATAACAGTTATAGACACCTAGTTGTACATGAGGTTGTACGTGAAAAAAAGGCATATTTTCTGCATCTGTCTACATAATAAGAAAACGGCATATGAGATTGGTTATCTATCTTTATTTCACTGCTAATACTCAGAATTATATTTTTAGCTTATATATTTTTTTTCATTTTATTACGTTAGCAAAAAGAGAGGCTCACAAAAATTTATATATTCCAATATACACGAGCCAAGTCTCAAACAAGATCACTGCTAATTGTTTGATTCAAAATATGCTATACATACAAATTGGTTGTGTACTCTTGGAAGGAAAATTTCAAAGAGTGACATGTAATTGTCTTACTAGTCAATAGTTTCCTGAATATAACCTGCAGTTCAAAAAAGAAAAAACATAAATTCAGGCAACAGTGACCAAAAATGACAATATATTTGTGTTTGCCACCTTTAACTTTTATTGACTTTTGATGAAACTACTTAATTAGATTTTTCTGTCTGTTAACTATAGAAATCCTAAGATATTACATAGGAGAATGGATATCTGCACAAATCAAATTCCACGTGTATTCATTCCAGAAATTCCTGAATAATGAAACTAAATAGGGAAGTGAAACTTACTTTAAGATGAATCTTGTTTGTGATAAGCACAGTAGCACTGCTGAAGGTAACAGCAGTCATCATGAGCTTGTTAAACAGTTGTGACAGATGTGGTAGATATAGTATGATTTTATGTTTTTTCTTCTCACAGTGGACAGTGATGTGCCAGAACATTTACAAGACATTGACAGACGAAAATGAAACTTAATTTTGATTATGCTGCATCTCATCTGAAGTCAAATAGCTGCAAATATCTGTAAGTTCTTTACCTTTCTAGGGCTCCTACTGATTTTGATAATGTTTAAAGTTAGTCTGATATGAGACTGAGCAAACATAGTAACAGATGCTTTTTTAAATAAACCATTACAGTGACCACACATGAATTCTACAGAAACTGCCCTTTTGTGAGTGCAGCTATTACCTTTGCTGTAATCACTTCAGCTTCTGTGAAGTGCCTGGAACTATTTCTATCTCTCTATGAGATGGTATTTTAAAATATCTTTTATGCTTCTTATACATGTCTTACTTACCAAAATAATAGGAATCTCATGAATATATTTACTCAGCTTTTGTTTGCAAATAACTGAGTTAGTTTTCAGGTAGTTTGCTCAAGCACCATGTCAGTGCAGCAGGAATGCTCTAACCCAGGTTCCTGGGGCCACTATTTTTGCTGCTTGGAGTTCTGTGCTTCCATATTTAGACCAATAGGTGTACCTGAGATATCTCATTTACAACTGGTTCAGTACGCAGTATCTGCAGTCATTTTGCAACGTCAGTGTAAACAATACTCTGAGAGATGTTTCTTTCATTTAGGCAGGATATAATGTATGCTGAACTCAAATATTCACAACCACCTATTCCCTCAGCAATAGGGCAAAGTAGTTCTAGAAAGCAATTTATTAAAGCCTTAGGGGAAGAAAACAAACAAACAGACAAACAAAAAAAAGGAGACATGCGGCAAGCTAAAATTCAAGAAACCTATTTATGTGGCCCAGCCTTATGGAACACAACAGTGTGGGGATTGTGAAATATTCTTCACATGCTTATTCACATTTGGTTATAATGGCTTTCAGGAGAAATTCCTTCTTTAATGCTGTAAGAGATTATTCTTTTATGCCATTGCCTCTAAGCTTGCTCAGGAACAGTTCCAAACAAGTCCTTGACCAGGGCTGAGAAATCCTTTGTCTGGAGATTGCTGATGGACAGGTCCTAGGCAAAAGTTGTGAAATCCTTTGTCTGAGGGACACAGATGGATAAGACCAGGTGCAGTGAGAGAGAGAGATAAGCCGTAGATTAATGGCCATGAAGCAGTCTTTTGTGTGGGCTTATCTCAGGGAAGATGGCTATCACAAGAGGTGCTGCATGTGACTCTTACCCAGGCACCCAGGAATGCCATGCTGGCAGAAGAAGGAGGATAAAGAGGAGACCTACAACCACAAGGTTAGGTTTTCTGGCAACAGATTCCTCGTGAGAGAGGTTTTTTGGATATGGGAAGCCTCATGTCCTGCCCCTCTTCCTCCTGGACCTAGTCTCTCGCTGCACCTTCTTGCAGCCTAAGGCTGGCCATGCTGCTGTTCTCCCCTGAAAGGTTTCTGACAACAGATTCCTCTCGATGTGATGCCTACATGCTGAAGAAGAAGAACAAAGGTGTCTGCCATCAGATCCATCACTACAGAATTCCTGCATGCTGACATACTCTCTTTGGCCTGCTACCTGAATCCTGCTGCTTCCTCCTGAACTTACCATGCGGCTTCCTCCTGCTATCTGCTTGCTGCCCAAGGCCAGCCACGCTACTGCTGCTCTCCCCCTGCGCTTTTGCCTCGGACCATCGGAATGGCGCGCATCAAGACCGCTGCTGGATCCTGGTTGCGACTATCCCCGCTTTACGCGATTCTTGCCTCTTTCCTATCTTTTCTATCGCCCTCCTTCCCTTCCCCATCACCCTAATTCATAATAGTCACTGTCCTTCCCTTCCCCATCTGCCTGATTAAGATTTGTAATAAGCTGGTTGGACCAACATTTGAACCATTGTTTCTTAATTTCACGCCAGGTATACAAATATCAAAAACCTCCTCTCTCTCCTATAAATTGGAGTGAGACAAATGTCTGAGGCCTCTTTACTAAAAAGCAAATTACCATCTGAAAAAAAAGAAATAAGAGAATTACTTTGAAACACTATGTGGCTAAACCCCAGACATCTCAAGTGATATATATACTTTTTGTAATATAATTTTAAATGGAAGTAGAGCTGAAGGAAAATATTCATCTCTTGCACTTATAAGTATGCCTTTCTTTGCTATGCAAAACATCTTATATATATTGATATTAAATATATGTTATATACCTATACCTAAAAAAAGGTATGTATTTAAGTGGTATGATACCTAGAAAAATAAATAAAAATACACTTATTTGGAACTCAGTTGTACATTTTCACGATCTTATCTTCAGCTATCTCTGAGATACTGAAAGGGAACATTATGGGTTTTTGATAATACTGAGATCACCACTTATACTTGTTATTTTGTAAATCCTGTTGAATTGAAGACCACATTTTTAACAGTCTTGCATATATAAAACTGGAAAGTTATATTGTTGACAAATCATGAGAAAAGTAGTCTTATTTTTGATCTTTACCTTTTACAATTAGGAAGGTCTGTAAACTTTATCTTTCTACCAAAAGCTCACACTTGTCATGTATCCTGGAATTATAGTTTCAAGAAAAATGAAATAACTGAATTCAAAAAGTATATAATAGCTTCAAAAAGTAAAAAACATGCAAACAGAAACAAACATTTTAGTACAAAAAATCCTAAATATCTGACCACTGCTAGGGCCAGAAAATATATTAGTCTTGCCGAAATATTTCACAGAATCACAGAATCACAGAATTGTAGGGGTTGGAAGGGACCTCTAGAGATCATCGAGACCAACCCCCCTGCCAAAGCAGGTTCCCTACACCAGGTCACACAGGTAGGCGTCCAGGTGAGACTTGAATATCTCCAGAGAAGGAGACTCCACAATCTCCCTGGGCAGCCTGTTCCAGTGCTCCGTCACCCTCACCGTGAAGAAGTTCTTGCGCACATTCGTGCGAAACTTCCTATGCTGCAGCTTATGTCCGTTTCCCCTCGTCCTGTCTCCACGTACCACTGAAAAGAGACTGGCCTCACCACTATGGCCGCCACACCTCAGATATTTATAAACCTGGATCAGGTCCCCTCTCAGTCTTCTTTTCTCAAGGCTAAACAGACCCAGTTCACTTAGCCTTTCTTCATAGGGGAGATGCTCCAGGCCCTTCACCATCTTTGTGGCCCTCCGCTGGACTCTTTCCAAGAGATCCCTGTCTTTTTTGTACTGGGGAGCCCAGAACTGGACACAGTACTCCAGATGAGGCCTTACCAGAGCAGAGTAGAGGGGGAGGATCACCTCCCTCGACCTGCTGGACACGCTCTTCTTAATGCACCCCAGAATGCCATTGGTCTTTTTGGCCACGAGGGCACACTGCAGGCTCATGGCCAACCTGTCATCCACCAGGACACCCAGGTCCCTCTCTGCAGAGCTCCTCTCCAGCAGCTCATCCCCCAGCCTGTATTGGTGCATGCAATTATTCCTCCCTAGGTGTAAGACCCTCATCTGGTTTCTTACTGCCCAGCTCTCCAGCCTGTCCAGGTCTCGCTGAATGGCAGCACAGCCTTCAGACGTGTCAGCCAATCGTCCCAACTTCGTATCATCAGCAAACTTGCTGAGGGTGGCCACTATCCCCTCATCAAGGTCATTGATGAAGATGTTGAACAAGACCGGACCCAGCACAGACCCCTGGGGGACACCACTGGTTACAGGTCTCCAGCCAGACTCTGCACCACCAACGACGACCCTCTGCGCTCTGCCAGTCAGCCAGTTCTCAACCCACCTCACTGTCCACTCGACTATCTCACACTTCCTCAGCTTTGTTATAAGGATGTCGTGGGAGACAGTATCAAATGCCTTTCTAAAATCAAGGTAGACTACATCTACCGCTCTTCCCCCATCCACCCAGCATGTGACAGCATCATAGAAGGCCACCAAGTTGGTCGAGCACGACCTCCCCTTGGTGAACCCATGCTGACTACTCCTGATAACCTCCTTTTCTCCCAGTTGTCTGGAGATGGTATCCAGCACAAGCTGTTCCATCACCTTTCCAGGGACAGAGGTGAGGCTGACAGGCCTATAATTACCTGGATCTTCCTTCTTGCCCTTTTTGAAGACTGGAGTGACATTGGCTATCCTCCAGTCTTCAGGGACCTCCCCTGTTGTCCAAGAGCTCTCAAAAATGATGGAGAGCGGTTCGGCAATGACCTCCGCCAGCTCCCTCAGCACACGTGGATGCACCCCATCAGGTCTCATGGACTTGTGGACCTTAGTACTGCCTAGGCGCTCACACACGTCCTCTTTCCTGACTAAAGGGAAGTCTCCCATTCTCCAGACCCTCTCACAACCTCCAGGGTGTGGGATTCCTGCGGGAGAGCCTTTTCACTGAAGACAGAAGTAAAGAAGGCATTCAGTATGTCTGCTTTCTCAGCATCCCCCGTTACCAGAACCCCCCCCTCACTTAGTAAGGGGCCCACATTCTCTCTAGTTTTCCTTTTGCTGTTAACATACTTGAGGAAGCCTTTTTTATTATCCTTTATCACTTTAGCCAGATTCAATTCCAGACGGGCTTTAGCCTTCCTCGTTGCATCCCTGCAGGCCCTGCCTACATTCCTATATTCTTCCCAAGTGGTCAGACCCTTTTTCCACATTTCATGGACCTTCTTCTTTCCTTTGAGCTTGCGCATGAGCTCCTTGCTCATCCACAAAGGTCTCCTGCCACCTTTTCCCGATTTCTTGCTCACAAGAATTTATTCTGTATGAAATTCTGTGAGCTTTGCATTATTATTTTTTTTTTCCCCAAGGTTTGATCCTAAATTTTGTACTGTTAGAAACTGCATCCAGATAAAAAATATGATAGACTCTTTGCAACTTTAGTCATCACGTTGAGTTGACCTTAGCAGACAAATCCAGCAACTATCTCACTCTCTTTCCTCAAGAAGAGTGAAATAGGAAGATGAAAAATCTCACAGAACAAGATAAAGACAATATCACTTAGAATTACCAAGCTGTCTACCTGGACTTGTGTAAGGCCTTTGACATGCTCCTACACCACATTCTTATCTCTGAACTGGAGAGAGATGGATTTGAAGGCTGGACTATTAGATGGAAAAAGAACTGATTGGATGGTTGTAGCCAGAGGGCTGTTGTCAACAGCTCTGTCCATATGGAGACTGGTAATGAGTGGTGTTCCCCAGGAACTATGTCTTGGGACCAGTGCTCATCAACATCTTTATCAATAACATAGACCATGGGATTGAGTTTATCCTTAGCAAGGTTGCTGATAACACTAAATTGAGTGGTGCAGTTGATGCCACAAAATGGAGGGATGCCATCCAAAGGGACCTGGGCGTGCTTGAAAAGTGAGCACAAACAATCTAATGAGGTTTAACGAGGCCAAGTGAAAAGTGTTGCAATTGGGCTGAATCAATCTAAGAACTTTGGGGTTGTGGTGGACAAAAAGCTGAACGTGATCCTGCAGTATTGTCTGGCAGTCAGGAAGGCCAACTGTATCCTGGGTACCATCAACAGAGGGGTGGTCAGCAGGGAGAGAGAAGTGGTTTTCCCCTTCTGCCCTGTTCTTGTGAGGATCTATCTGGAGTACTGTGTTCAAGGCTGGGGCCTCCAATACAAGAGGGATGTGAAGCTGTCAGAATGGTGCTAGAAGAGGGCCACGAGGATTATCAGAGGGCTGGAGCACCTCTCTCATGAAGAAAGGTTGAGAGAGCTGGGCTTGTTTACTTTAGAGAAGAGAAGGCTTTGGGGATACTTCATTGCAGCCTTCAGCACTTGAAGAGAGCTTACAAGAAGGAGGAGAACTTTTTACATGATGTGATAGTGAAACAAGAGAAGTGGAAATGGCTATAAACTAAGAGGGGAGATTTAAGTTAAATGTTAGGAAGAAAATTTTTACTCAGATTCTGATGAGGCACTGGAGCAGGTTGCCTGGGGAGTTTGTGGATCCCTCTTTTCTGGAGGCATTCAAGGCCTGTTTGGATGGGATCCTAGGCATCCTGACCTAGTGGGTGGCAAGCCTGCCCATGGCAAGGGAGTTGGAACTAGACGATCTTTAAGGTACCCTCCAACCTAAAGCATTCTATGATTCTAAGATGGAGCTTGTCATGTTAGATCTATGCCTACTCTAGATAGGCTATACTTAAAAGAAATTTGATTAGATTTGACAGGTGGCTGAGGGAGAGTCCAGGTTCTTGAGTTGTTTTTCATACTCTGATGCTGTTCGTTAGTGCTGTGCTATTCATTGCTGATTTTAGATTAGGATTTTTTTCACTGTTTTCTTCTCTCCGTAGTCCTAAGCATTCATTCTTCAGAAGCTCTTAAGTGTTATGCAGAACTAATTAATTCTACTTGATTTGGAGCTTTATCACATCCACCAAATGCAGATCACCCTTATAACATATTCTCTTCTATTTGCCATGGTATTCAACATTGCCTTAATCTAGTTTATGTTCTCACTAAATTAGATTATATGCAAGTAAAGTAGTCTATATTACAAGATCAACTTTTTCTCTGTTTCTCATTTACTACCTCGTTTGTCCAGGTGTGTGCTGAGCACTATCATCTGAATAGTAATGCCTTTCACTAATAATGCAGGACACATCCAAAGCATATGAGGTGCTACAGTCTTTCAGTAATAATCTACATTACTGACTAGAATATTGGCTTTGACAGAAGTTTAGGTGGTTAGCACAGGTTTACCTTCAACAGAATTTCTCTTACTGCTTATATCCATTCAATAGTTTTTTGTTGTTTGGTTAACTTAGGATAGCTTTCCATTCAAAACTTATCAAGACGTTCTCCTTTTAAAAATATAGAAAATATGTTATGTAATTTGTTCAAAAATTAATATTTGAAAAATATATTGTAGTCTGTGCTTGTATTATTATTGTCAGTTTTAAAATAATCTCTATGATAATTTTAATATTAATTTCATAGCTTGTTTATTAATTACTAAATTGAGTGCCAAAATAATGGAACAACACAGATGGCAATGAACCTTAGGTATATAGGTAAAACAGCTGATAATTAAGGAAAATGAATGGGAGTTAGGGGAGTTATGGCAAAAAAATTATGTTCCTGATAAGAACAAGGCATGAACTTAAGAAGCATAGATAAAAGCAAATACCGGGATATCTGAGCAAAAGCTTTTAATACTGAGGCTTCTCCACCAAAGAAGTAAAAAATTCTCTTTGTTTTTGTTATGTCTCAAGTAAATTGCTCGAGAAGAAAGGAAAAGTCTTAACAGACTTCTAAAAGATAGTAAGGAATGGTAGAGAACATGTTATCTATTGGTTACGTAGTGTTCATTCAGAGATGTTCTCATCTTAATCTATTAAAAGATGTCTTACTCCAAACAACCTGTGAGTTTCCAGTCTGTATATCCACAGTTAGAAGTGTAGGGATACTCTGTTTTATATAAAGATACTAATGCAAAAATAAGTAAAAACAAACAAACAAGCAAACAAAATAAAAACAAAGAAGAAAGCACAAATGCCTCAGTGTTTTCTTTTGGACTTTGTAGGAAGCCTGCCCAGTAACCTACATTGTACAAGACAAACCATGGTGTTCTATTCAATTAAACAAATAAACAAACAAACAAACAAACAGCAAAAGCGGTTAGTGAAAATGAGGAATGATGCAAACATTTGTTAATGTTTATCAAAAGGAAGTCTATTTTTACAGTCTTTTGTCTTCCTTCTTTTTTCTTTTTCCTCCTTTTTTTTTTTTTTTTTTTCTAAAGTGAAAATGACATTGAGAAACATACGGTCAAAATATATGAAGAGTCACAATTTTCAGGATATGTCTTCTGAAGACAGTAATAAATAGGCACCAGTTTATGCTACCCATGTATCCAATCCATAGTCTTAAGGAGCAATGGAGCAGAGAAGTCAAAGAAGCACTGATGACATGTTCTCATTGACCAAATTTTTGTATAAACTATTCTTAGTTCAAGTTAAAAAAAAAAAAATAATCCGAGAACTGTCTGTTTAGAAGAATAGTTTAAATAACAGATATCTTTGATAACACCACATACTGTACCACCCAAAGAGAAATCAGTAATCCAACTGCATTCTAAAACATTACTGTGTACATTACCTGAATATTTTTTTCCTTGTTGAATGTTTCATGATATTCTTTGATCCTGATGTCATAAATTCAGAGTTGAGCATAGATTTTTTTTCTTTGATGTCTTCATCCATCTATAGTGCCACAAGCTAACATTTTAAATAACCAAAACTTTTCCAATTTAATATGTAGTCAGAATCTTGTGTCTGTGTAAGTGACTCTGTAAATAGGAGAGCATTTCATTTTGTAAAGGATATCAAATTATTGATTCAATTGATTGATCTTTCTCTGTGAAATGAAAGTAATAAGTGTTCTGCCATGTTATTGTTGTTATTTAAGTTTTAATTCTGAGAGTGAAGATTTATGAGATAGCACATTTTTGTGTGCTGCTTAACAAGTTGTCTGTGGGGAGAAGTAGTATTTTTCTCATCTGAATTTTAGAGGTTATTTGGGATTTAACATTATTCACATTTTATATTTCAATCAAGTATATGCTTCATATTTTAATATATTCTGGTATCTTTATTTTATGGTATGTTTGAACTATGTTAATTTGCGAAGATATAGACTGTTCATTTCATCTAGTCTATTTGGAATAAGTCATTTTTAATTTGTATAAAACAGATTTTTGATAATGAGATTCCTCTAAATGCCTTTCAGTTTCCCTATAGTCCTGTAGATCCTGACAAGGATATTTTTTGCAATTATGAGTTAATTAAATATTCCCTAAAGAGTTGCTATGTATAGCAAAACCATTTAACCAATTGTTATTCATTTAAAATCAAGAGCTTTAGAAGGCATAATTTTCACCATCCTCATCCTACTGAGAGAAGGCCTTAATTTGGAATGCATTGTAATGTGAGATGGAAATTTAGATATTGTGGTTTCTTGTACAATCTTCACAACATCATTTGTATAACATATCCTAAAGTTGCAACAAATATATGCATATGGAAAATTTATCACACTACCATATTTGTGTGCAGCTTCTAATTCTTATAAGATAGAAACTACCATACTGCTTGAAGACCAATCTGTGTCAATGTGCTTAACTGCAAGTTTTCAGAATTATTTTGACCATAAATACCTTATTTTGAATATGGAGGAGAACGTAAAGAAGAATCTGTATCAAGTGTTAGGTTTTTGTAAGAGAGAGAAAATCAAACAACTGGGGAAAGAGAAATTAAAAGTTCTGAAAAATCAGTAACAAATTTCTAATTAGTGCATTTATAATGTACAAATAACACAAAAATCAGTGGAACAAAAAGTCAATGTGCACACACACAAAGGATAATTATTAGTAGAAAAAACTGTATTCATGTTTTCTTTCACATTAGAGATTTTTGTTAAGAAAAATTCAGCTTTAATATAACATATTTTATTATAGTTTGTAGATTTCAGACACTGAACTTGAAAGACCATTAAAGGGAAAAAAAAAATCCTAAAAACGGCAAAAGAAATTGTAAGAGTGTAATCCAGAAAGAAACTACCTTTCAGGCAATTGTCTGATTTGTTCCTAATTCACTTACTCAAAAACAATACCATTGTTACATTAAAAAAAAAAAAAAAAAAAAAAAAAAAAAAAAACATAAATGAATTCACACAATGAGTCAGTACCCAAATTCCTGTGATCTGTTTGTGTACCGCATTAATAAAAGCAGAGATTTTGTTTCTCACACGACTGTCCATGAAAGTTATTTCTACCTTTACAATATATGCTGTGAGTACAGGGTGATGACTTGTTTAGTGAACTTACTTTAGATAAGTAATAAAGAAGCAAGGATTTGGAAAGGGCATCAGTCAAATAGATTACTGTTATATCTTCTGTATATGAATGTGCAATGTGACATGTATATTGAGTGCTGAATAAGTGAGGTGAGAAGAGTGGATAAGAAAGAGTAAGATTTTTTATTGTGGGGGATTTTCTGTGTAAGAATATTTCTGAATGTATGGAAAAGCCACCAAGATTAGTACTGTTAATGTCCGTATTAATATCATTGCATGGTAGCAGTGGGAGCAAACCACAGAAAAACATTCTGTTCCCTGTTTGTAAATCAGAGTAATCTTAATAACAGTTTCTGTAAGGAGCAAAATATTTTACTAAAATCATTTGAATAATAGAAGAGAAATTAATCTGTCAAGATTCCTATCTTCCACATAGATCTGTGTAAAATTTTTACATGAAGACATGTAACTGAGATGGGCACACAGTATCTTACCAATCAGAGAGAAATAGGCACACTTGGGATGTAATTCAAGTCAGCCTAATAAACGTCTAAACAAGGTCAGCATAATTGTCGTCTAAACATAGTCTCATTTTCCTTAAGCTTTTCTGACCTATTTATTTTAAATACAATTCTACTGGCTAGAAAAGGAAAGAGGAAAGAAAACAGATTTGATTTTTGTGACCCTTCAGTTTCACTGTTGCTTATAATCATCCAAACTCTTCAGTTGCCTATAGTGATTTCTCATGCATTCCTCAAGGGAATAAAGGACGTTCTTGGACATTCTGACTTTTATTCTTATCTAAAATAGATAGTTATCCTTAATAAACTGTGGCTGAATCAGCTTAAAAAAAAATAGAAATAGTCGACTATAGTTGTATATTATAATAATAATATTTATCTACATCTTGTTGCTCTCATAGCAGGACTTGACATTTTCAGAACCCATTGAAAAATGTTGATATGTTGAAATTTTTCTTTGCATGTTCACTTAATCTGGCAATGCAGTATTAATTAATCTTTTGTAGATTTTTTTTTTTTGAGATTTTACTTAAAAAAGCAAGTCTAATCATGCTTTAAGAACAATGATTGTGAGACTCTAACAATATTTATATGTTATTAACTTCAGCAACTTAAAATCGTCACGATGAACATGCAGATAATAAAAGACAATCTTCTCATCTGCCTGAGCTGGTCTTTTATTCCACTTCGCAAAGGCAAGTGAACTGCAGTATTTTCTACTGAAATGCAGGTATTTTCTGGTATTTTTCCTCTGTGTGGTTTTTTCGTTTGTTTTGTTTTTGTTTGACATGGCCTTTGACATGGTCCCCTACCACATCCTTATCTCCAAATTGGAGGGATGTGGATTTGATGGGTGGACCACTCGATGGATAAGAAATTGGTTGAAAGGCCACAGACAGAGGGTGGTCATCAATGGCTCTATGTCCAGGTGGAGGCCAGTAACAAGTGGCATCCCCCAGGGGTCTGTCTTGGGATTGATGCTCTTTAAGATCTTTATCAATGAATTGATGATGGAATCGAGTGCACCCTCAGCAAGTTTGCTGATGACACCAAGCTGAGTGGTGCTGTTGACACAGTGGAAGGAAGGAATGCCATTCAGAGGGGCCTCAACAGGTTAGAAAGGTGGGCCCGGGTGAATCTAATGAAGTTCAACATGGCAAAGTGTAATGTTTTGCACATGGGATGGAGGAATCCCAGGCATCTATAGAGACTGGAAGGAGCAGTCCTTGAGAGCAGCCCTGCAGAGAAGGACCTAGGGGTCCTGGTGGATGAAAAACTTAACATGAGCCAGCAGTGTGCTCTTGCAGCTAGGAAAGCAAATGGCATCCTGGGCTCCATCAGAAGAGGGGTGGCCTGCAGGGACAGGGAGATGCTTGTCCCTCTCTGCTCTGCTCTTGTGAGGCCCCATCTGGAGTACTGTATCCAGGTCTGGAGCCCCCAGTACAAGAAAGACAGGAGCTGTTGGAGAGGGTCCAGAGGAGAAATACGAAGATGATCAGGGGACAGCAGCACATCTTCTACGAAGATAGGCTGAGGGAGCTGGGCTTGTTCAGCCTGGAGAAAAGAAGGTTGCGGGGTGACATCATTGCAGCCTTTCAGTACCTTACGGAAGCCTATAAACAGGAGGGGAATCAAGTCTTTGAAAGTGTAGATAAGACAGGACAAGGGGAAATGGTTTTAAGTTGTGGGAGAGAAGATTTAGGTTGGATGTCAGGGGAAGTTCTTTACTATGAGAGTGGTGAGGTGTTGGAACAGGCTGCCCAGAGAGGTTGTGGATGCCCCATTCCTGGAGGTGTTCAAAGCGACATTGGATGGGGCCCTGGGCAGCCTGGTCTAATATTACATGGGGAGGTTGGTGGCCCTGCCTGTGATAGGGGGGTTGGAGCTTCATGATCTTCAAGGTCCCTTCCAACCCTGGTCATTCTGTGATTCTGTGATTCTGTTTGTTTGTTTGTTTGGTGACACATTTGCCATATAAAAAGCAAATATGCAAATTTTGAACTTAGAATTTGAGAGTGTTTGGTGAAGATTTCTCAACAGACAAAGTAGCTTTTAATGCATTTTTTTTACTGTCTGCATCTGCTTTATTATTCAGTTTAAAGATTTTAAGTTAGGAATGATGATGTGATGAAAATATAGACCTCACATTGAGACTGTTACATTACTGAGGGATAGTTGTGCAAGATCACTTCCTAAAATTAAGATGTATGCCATCTGGCTGGTGACCTGTTCTTGTCATTGGGGCTTACCATCAGAATAAAGAGAATTTTGAGCAAGGAAGATCGATACATCTATGTAAGTCTTAACCATTTGGTATTTAGAGGTGTTGTATTACATAGATACTTTATTGTATCTTGTCATCTTCATCAGCTCCAAATTTAGGATCTCATCCCAAGCAGAATTCACAAAAAGTGTTTATCTGATGTATGTGAAAATAAGTTAAAACCAATCTTGTACTGCTTCTGTGAGTCAGAACCTTTTATAGATTTTTTCAGTATTTTCTTGTGACAGTTTTTCTCCATCTGTTCCCAGTAACAATACAGAAAGTTCTCTTCTCCTTCTGTAAGAGATTATTCTTTTACATCGTCTCAAAGCTTGCTGGGGACTCAGATGGACAAGTCCAGGCAAGTCCTGGGCAAGGGTTGTGAAATCCTTTATCTGGGGGACACAGATGGACAAGGCCAGAGGCAACAAGAGAGAGATAAGCTGCAGCTTAATGGCTGTGAAGCAGTCTTTTGTGTGGGCTTACCTTGAGGAAGATGGCCATCTCAGGGGGTACTCACATGACTCTTGCTCAAGCACCCAGGGATGTCACACTGCCAGAAAAAGAAGGATAAAATGGGGACCTACAATCACGAGGTTGAGGTTTTCTGGCAACAGATTCCTCATGAAGAAGCAGAGGTTTCTGCCATGAGAAGCCTCATGACCTGCCTCTCTCCGTCCTGGACTTGCTCTGCGCTCTACCACGATGCTGAAGAAGAACAGAGGTTTTCCGGCAACAGATTCCTCATGAAGAAGAAGTTTCTGACATGAGAAGCCTCACAACATGGCTCTCTCCCTCCTATACTTGCTCTGCTCTCTACCAACCACGATGCTGAAGAAGAACAAAGGTGTCTGCCATCAGATTCCTCACTACGGAATGCCTGCATGCTGATGAACTTTCCTGGGCCTGCTGTCTGAGTCCTGCTGCTTCCTCCCGGGTTGGCTCTGCGACTTCTTCTTACTACCTGCTTGCTGCCCAAGGCCGGCCACACTGCTGCTGCTCTTCCCCCGTGCTGCTTTTGCCTCGGACCTTCGAAACGTCGTGCAGCGGGACCGCTGCTGGATCCTGGTGGTGACTATCCCCACTTTACGCGATTTTTGCTTCTTTCCTATCTTTTCTATCACCCTCCCTTCCTTCCCCGTCTCCCTGATTAGGATTTATAATAAACTGGTTAGACCAACATTTGAACTGTTGTTTCTTAATCTCGTGCCAGGTGAGATATTAAAAGAACCTCATCTCTCTCCTATAAATTGGAGCGAGACACCTTCTTACCAATCAGCTCTGACAGACAGTTGGAAAAACTATAAGCAAAGATCTTACTAGCAGACTTCTGTCATGATCTGGCTCCATAGGGTCAAAAATGGATTAAAAATTCTGAATTAAAGATGCAAAAAAATTAACAACACAGTTATTAGTTGCTCTTGAGTGAACTATAAAAGTGTGAGAATAATTTGTATGGACTAACTTTTCTCCAAAAATATCAATACATTTTAATTTTCAGAAGAATATTTTGACTTCTGTGGAATCCCTTTTTAGCTCACACTTCCATTTCTTTAGCAGTTGTCTCCTAAACTTCTTAGATATCTAAGGTGTCTATGCCTTCTGAGTACACATGCTTCTTTGATCTGTGTTAAGGTAGATGCGAGGATCTGAATTAAACTAATCTTCCATTTTTTAAAATATGTGTATATTTATCTATTTATGTATATTCAAAATCTCTTGTAATATTTCAGTGTAGTTTGAAAAGACAACTCTTTCCCCTCTCCACCTTTCCTTCTACCTGTTTTCTCTGTGCTTGTGTGTGTGTGTGTTTGTTTTTCCTGTGTGAAGAATAGATGCTATTTGAGAGTTTCCATTAAAACAAAGTTAGGAGATATTGAAGTCAAGAGTTCTAAATATCTATCTCTTCCAGAGACATACTCTGTGACGCTGACTGAACTGGTATTGCTGTTTTCTGTTTTGCCCTAGTAAGCCTGTCATGGTATTTTTTGTTAATCTGTTTTGTTTTATTCTGTTGCAAACAGTTTAAGTGAGAAGAAATATAGAACGGAAAACATACTGTTTAAATAGTAAAACAAGAAAAGCAAGAGAGACTCTTAAAACCAAAAGTATCCAAATACGAAGCTTGTCTCATCGGAGTCCCGCATAGTAAAGATGTAAGAAATGTAGAGATCTCATTCCATGGTAAGAAAAGTATAGTATATGAAGTATATGTCACTATCCTATACAGTTTTATTTTAACATCCACAAAACTCATTCCTTTAATTTTTAGTTTTGAATGAGCTGAGAGGTTCTAACCTTTCCAGAGTATCTTAAGAAAAGTTGGAAGTGACCTGTTTTGGTGTGATTAATCTAATTCAAGTCACTAAGTTGAATTAATACTAATCAATGCATTTTTTTAATCCAAATTTTCCAAATTATGCCCTTGAAATATGTAAATTAAATGTAAGGGTGATAGTAGAACCAAAACATATGTAGCCTTCCTAAAATATGATCTTCTGTTATAAGCTCTTTAAACAATTGTATTGATCTAACGATGACTTTTTCTATTTTATGATATTAAATTTTTTGCACTGAGCATGGACTAGTCTCATTGGAACTGTGTACTTTGCACACGTTATAAACTTTTGCTTCTTAAGTGTGAGACATCTGATATTATTGCTAGATAAAATTTGTTAAAATGAAGGAATACTTGTTAGCTTTTTATTTTTTTCCCTAAGATCTGAAGATCTGGATATATAAAGCCCCCTACTTTTTCCTAAATTAGAGATGTTGCTGGTTGTGATCAGTGGCTTAAATTATGCAGAGGATAGTTCCAATCATTGCTCTGAAAATTAGGATGGCAAATGATATGAAAATATATAGATTGTTGTAATATATGAAAGAGAATTTAAAAGAACCCTTTTTAGTGTATGGCAGATAGATATAGTTATGCAGCATACAGGTTTGCTTTTGCAGTCATTAATGTGACATCCAGAGTTATGGAATCCGCACAGTTGGAAATGAGCTTTAAAGATGATCTAGTCCAACTTCCCTGCAATAGACAGGGACACATACAACTAGATCAGATTGCTCAGGGCCTTAAAAGTCTGTAAGGATGGGGCTTCTATCACATCTCTGGGCAGCCTGTTCTAGTGCCTCATCATCCTCACTGTAAAAGACTTTCTCATCATATCTAGCCTAAATCTCTCTAAGCTTGGAGCCATTTCCCCTTGCTCTGTCTCCACACACCCTGCTAAACAGTCTGTCCCATTCTTACCTGTAGCTACCCTGCAGATACTGAAATGCTGCTATCAGGTCCCCTCAGAGCCAGGCTGAAGAGGCTCAGTTCTCTCAGACTGTCCTTATAGGTGAGGTGTTCCATCCCTGGGTTCATTTTTGTGACCCTTCTCTGGCTGCGCTCCAACAGGTCCATGTTCCTCTGTACTGACGACTTGCATCTGGATGCAGTACTCCAGATAAGGCCTCACCAGTGTAGAGGGGTAGGATCATCTCCCTCGACCTACTGGCCATGCTTCTTTTGATGCAGCCCAGGATATGGTTGGCTTTCTGGGCTGTGAGAACACATTGTTGGCTCATGTCCAGCTTCCCATCTACCAGTGCCCCCCAGTCCTTTTCAGCAGGACTGCACTCAATTCTCCTATCCTATCTTCTACTGGTAGTTGAGGTTGTCTTAATCCAGATTTAATACCTTGCACTTGAATTTATTCAATCAGATAAGAAAATTGCAGTGAAACAAAGCAAAGCAAACCAAAACCAATCTCAAAAATGTTTATAAAATTTACAAATTTTAGCTGTTAAAATAATATTCTCCCTAATATAGTCTACATCTCATATGTGTACAACTGTCCACTGCTCTCAGAGAAAAAATATTTTCATTGTACAGAGTGAGTTTATAAATTTAACATGAATTCTATTGCAAACATCATCAAAACCCACTTTCAGTGATATCAGTGGCCTTCTTTCACTAAATTATAATTTTTTCGAGTTCTTATTTGAATATAATAATTTATAAACCTTTTTTTAATGCATGAAAGTTAATTTGATGTAGTAAAAAAAAAAAAAAAAAATCTGTAAGACCATCCGAAGAGCAAAAAATAACATTACTGTAAATAGTTTAATAGGACTTCCAACTTATTATGAGAGTAAACAGTTTGTCTCAAATTATGTGTTTTCATAATTTTGTGTTGATTGAGTACTATGACTTCTTTTTATGCATTTTAGATTTTTTTAAACTGTAATTATAAAATACATGAATATAGGTGTTTTGAGTTGTGTGTCAGAAAGTATCAGTTAAAAA
This sequence comes from Meleagris gallopavo, assembly GCF_905368555.1. Lineage (NCBI taxonomy): Eukaryota > Metazoa > Chordata > Aves > Galliformes > Phasianidae > Meleagris > Meleagris gallopavo. The sequence continues at coordinate 77,973,553 of NC_139406.1, read as the reverse complement.
ATGGCTGCTACTTAAGCTTGTACAATTGAAATAATATTTTGAGGAACTGCATAGTGTTTTGCAATGAAAATTCCTCTGCTTTATTAAAACAAATTTTGTACATATATTTGTTAGCTACTGAGATGAAGCTTTGAAATAAAAGAACATGCAATTCTCCGTGTTTATTTTCATCTTTACACTTTTTAAACCTTTTATACATCTGTACCAATCTAAAGTTCATGTCATGCATGGAGACTTTTCTGTATCCTACTTCAAAAGAAAAACTATTCTGGACACAAATAAGAAGCATGGAGGTGATTTATCAGTGGCTAACGAAAAGCTATTCAGCATCTGTTTCAAAAGTTTAAGTGTGTATCATTCATATGTCTTTGAAAGTCTTGTGAAACATATAAGATGTAGATGGATCAACATAATAAAATCAGGTAAGTTTTGTCAAACAGAGCACTAATTCTTAGCATTTACATTTATTTTCAAATGATCTTATGTGTTATTTTTAGATCTGCTTCCAATTTTGTGGAGCTGTTCATGATATGTGCTGACTAATGAAGTAACTGGTTACTTCTAACAGGTCCTAAAATTTTCTGGAGTGTAATCCAAATGTAAATGAGATAGTGCCTGCTTTGAAATCTTTAAAGTTATCAAAGCATTTACAAAGCTTGTACAGATGAAAAACATTGTAACGTAAAGTGCAGAGGTGCACTGCTGTTGCATTCCCAGAGAATCTATACAGAAAGAAAAATCAATTTCTTTAATGGCACTGTAGAATATCTTGATATGGGAAAATATCTATAATGCACTATATTCTATTAATAACTTTTGGAATAAGTGCAAGGTATTAATAACTATATTCATATCCACATGGTTTGGTATCCAATGCCTTTTAGTTGTTAAAATTCTGTCCTGGTGGTCTTTTCTGCAAACAGAGAAGACATACATTTGATTATATAAATGATAAAGTTCATCTATCTAGTCTAAGAAAGTTTAGATTTTTTGCACAGAAGCATCCCTCCCTTCTCCATCTTGTTTACTGATGGGTATTTCCTCAGGCTCAGAGATTTATTGACGCTTCTCGTGGTTTCAAGTATCCTTAGTTTTGTCATCTAAATCCCCACATCAAAATCCCCAAATCTTTCTTTACAAGTTGTTATCTTCAATTTGTCACAGTTTTTCTCATTTTTATTACTATTTTCTGTTTATTCTTTAGAAAAACTATAATAACTTCTGCAGGTGTAAATGTCTTTTAGGAGTATGCTAATGTAATCTGCAGATTTATCTTGAATGGTGTAAATGCCTAAATGAATTTCTTCAAGAGAAGTTTTATGTTGTTTTGCAATGGCAAACTGTCTTATAGTTGCATACTTTGGTATATTTCTCAGGAAAGCCTCAGGTGTGTAGACTAGCTTTCAGACTATTCTGCAAAATTACCTGATCACAGAGTGGCAGCCATCTCCTGGGAATGGCCTAGCTTACATCTAAAAGTAACATGAAAGGAGTGCTTTTACTAGAAAAAAATTCAATTTACTATGCTTAGCTGTGAAGCTGCTATTTAAATAACTTGCTAAAAAAAAGGAAAAAAAAAAAAAAGAATCCTATGAATTGAATCATAAGTCGGCCCAACTAGCACATTACTCACAATGAAGTTAACTTTAGGGTATCAAACCAGACTGACCTAACGCCTCATGTGGTGCTGATAGTACTGTCTTTCAACTGTGCATGTTCTGGAATAAATCTAAGGATACATAATAAACCAGAACATGCCAGACACAAAATACAAAAACTTGGTCTGTTGATATCAGACTAGGAAGAATGGGTAGCTATATCCACGGTCATTACAATTTGAAAAAAGTCTTATGTAATTCAGTGAATAAAACGTCAGATTTGAATCCTGTAGATTATTCCTGATAGTAAATAATAATAATAATAAAAATTAAAAAAAATTAAGCAGCAACAGTAATAAAAATATCAGACAAATAAAAAATCTTCCTGATTTTGGCTGGGATAGAGGGATAGAGTTAATTTGCATTCTATTAGCTGATACAGTATTGTGTTTTGGATTTAGGATAGGAATAATGTAGATAATACACCAATGTCAGTTGTTGCTGACATTGCTGCTGAGCAAAGTCAGCTTCTCACACTGCCCTGCCAGCAAGGAAACTGGGAAACAGAAGCTGGAGGTGACAAACCCTGGACAGCTAAATCAAACTGCCCAAAGAGACATTTCATACCATATCGCATCATGCAAAATAATAAAACTGGGAGGGTGTTAGCCAAGGGGACGGCTGTCAGGTGTTTCGTCACCTGTTTGGTATATTCTTTCAAGATTAATATTATTTTTTCTTATCCTTTCTGTCCTAATAATCTGTGCTTATTTCAACTCATGAGATTTCTGTTTCTCTTTCCTACATCCCACTGAGACTGTGTGGTGCTTAGCTTCCTACTGGGTTAAAACATCTCACAATTTTAATAAATAATATCATGAAATGCTTGAGTAAATCGCTGGAGACTAATAAAATGGCACATAAAGACAACAATCTTTAATAGTACTGCTGTATTGTAATGTCGTTAGTTTACCTATAGTAAATAGATAATTTGCAAAGGAAAAAAAAAGTTGCATGGGGAATTGCATAGACTGTAGGATTTCTTCAGAAGGAGAAATGCATATATCACAATATGCATATGTTCAGAATATGTTCAGAAACTTATCATGAGTGAAACAAATGCATCCCCAGCAATGGCGCCTTCAGTTCTTTTGATGAGCTATCCCAGTATTAACATAAAAAAGAATATGAAAGAAAAAGATGACTAGAACTGCTATGTAATCATAGAATGACACCACTGTTCAAAAGGTGTGAAGAAACAAGCTACTGAATGCTAGTGAATCTTAAGAAAACACACTGATTTTGTCAGATGTTAAAAGAATATAAGTTTGACCATATTCCAAAGACGGAGTGGAAAGAGACTGTTATGAAAATATGATCCTGAAGCATATTTCAAGCTGAAATGGACACCTTTAAAATGCTGAATATCCATCAGGAAAATAAAAATGATCATGATGAAACCTTTAATTCTGTTGCAGACATCAGAGAAGTGACTATTAAACACCAGCGTCAGTTGGTACATTATTTTCATAAGAAGTTCATTGATGAAAGTGAATTTGGCATTGTGGACTTCAACATGATTAGGTGATTAATTCTTCAGTCATGTAATTAGCATATTTGATTTTAAAAATGGGATGTGAATCCTTCTCAGTGGGTAATTACATTAACACCAATTTGATCTGGCTTATAAAGGAAAGGGGAGCAGTAAATAAGATTTTTCCGATTTTTTTTCATTAATTTTAGATGTTTTTGGAGCCTTATGGGCAACCCTTTACTTGAAAATACTGTATCTTAGAAATTACCCAGATCTGGGTATCATTTTTTGCACCTAATATTAAAGTTCCTTTAGGTAATAATTCCTTTAAAGAACCTTAACTATCAGAAAGTTAGAATTATTTCATATTCCTTGGATAATCAGCAGAGGAAGACACTTCAGAGAGGAATGAATCAGTTTTGGAAAAGACTGTTTCCAGGAGAAGTCAAGAAAATTAAACAGATTCAAGCTTAGGGCACAATGTATTGATGTTTTTTAAAGTTTTCACTGGTACTACAGTGTTGATATATATTGTTATCATCACATTTTATTTATTTTTTTTTTTAATGTCTGAGTTAATAGTTTTTGTCTCTATGAGTTCCGTTTTGTTTCCAATTATCTCCCATATCCCACATCTGAGTGAGTGCATGAACAGCTTTGTGGTGCTTAGCTGTTTACTGCGTTAAACTACAACAGTTCTTTCGGTGCCTAATGTGGGGCTCCAACTGTTCAGATAACAGTAGATGTGACAAGAGTATGTTTAAAAAATATATATATTACAAGAGGTATAGTAGTTTACTAGTTGCTGTCCACAACATTCTTTATATTTTTTGAGATCTTTCAGAGATCTTTTCTTTTTTTTTTCACAGAATGATAATACTTAATACCTTACATTTCGAATGCTCAGTCTAAAACAATATACCCCACTAATAGCAGTTTAAAATACTTTGTTCTCTTAATCCTCAGTGTGGACATGTCATGACGGGAAAGGAGAGTTGAGCATTGCATATTTTTATATAAACCAATTATGAGGCTTAAAACTCCAGTTGTTGATTAGAAAATGGCATGTATACAAAGGCTTGTAAGTTAATGGAAAAGCATATAGAACTGCAGAAGTCTAATGCAGTAAATGTTAATATTTAACATTCTGTTTTCAACCTCACCAGTACCACAGGATTTTACTTCTGAATTTGAATTACCAATCTCAAACGTAAAACTACAAATTATCAATTGAACTACAAGGGAAAACCCTTCAAAATCATTCTTAGTTTGTTTTTAGCAATATATTTAGTCAGTTGCTTTGTTTTACATATTTGTACCATTCAGTAAGGGATTAAAAAATCAGAAATATATTGCATTTCATTTTACTATTCCTGAAAACAGCAACATTATAGATAAGCTAAATATTTTCAGGAAGATATTAAAGGGGGCATTTTTTAACATTTTACAAGCACTTAGTCAGGCAACAGTGACTACCTCAGCCACTGAAATCAATATTACTTTAAAATCTTCCTAGAACTATCACCAATTAGATACCATACAGGGAGATAAAATAAATAAATAAAAAATCTAAAGGATAGTACTATCTTCTGTTTCTTTGGCTGCCATTTTAAATTGACTAGACTTTGGGGGAGAAAATGGATAAAAAATTATTTAAGGAGCTACTACGTTTAATTGCTACAAAATAAAATCTGTGAAAGCAAAACTTAGAAGAAAAATATTTCAAAATAAAATGAGAAGGTGAATCCACAGATAGTTGTACTCAGAAATGATAAGTGAATCTCATTTTAAGCTCAGTCATCTCCCTGTTCTAAAGCTTGATGCTTTTGAATAGACATTACACATTCCCCATTTATCACATTCCCTTCGTCAAGTGTTCTCTGAACTCCAGTTGTAAAACTATATGTTATTGAGTCTATTTGACCATTACCTGTGTAAGAAATGGTAATACAAGAATTTGATTAGTTACTTAAGAGACTGCAGAACAAATAGAAAAATAAATGATATTGTAAAAATCATAATAAGTGTTAAACTTCTTCAAGTCTTATATATACAGCAGATTTTGAAGTAAGCTTAGCAAATGAAATATGGCCTTAGCAAAGCAAAGGATTGTTTAGACTGCTGACTAATTTTTTACATCACAGTAAAGGAAAATGAGAAAAAATTACTGATTTGCACCCAAAGGTAACCCAGAGAACACAATAAAATCAGTCATTACTTCAGAAACCATCTCATTTGAAGAAGTTCACTCAAAAAGTATACGGCTGCCTTTGAGATATGATCTTTGTCATTGTATTTTAAATTTCTATATTTTTACATTAGAAGTTATTTGAATTTAAGCACAAGGTTCATTTATGATTTCATATTGATTCCATCTTTCCTGATGGCAGCCTTACAAAGAGAGCAATTCAAACTTCAATAGGTAATTACTTCATTTGTGGAGTGAGGAAAAGCATAAGGAGGTAAAGATTGATGGAAGGGGAACTCCAGAACAGTCAGAGAAGGACTCTTCAGCACTTATATAGCACCTTGTGGGGACAAACATCAACAGCACACAGGATTTCATCAGAAAGAGTGTGACTAACATGTCAGAATGAAATTATTTCCCTTTACATTGCACTAGCAAGACTATATCTGGAAAATCAGATCCAGTTTGGTGTGTGTACTTTTATATAAGATAGACAATGACATTCTGGAGAAAGTCAAGTGAGGAGCCACTAAGTTGGTAAGAAGGATGAAGCACGATACGATGATTATAGGAGGCTGAGGAAATTGATCCAGCTTTGCAATGAATCATGCTTTGAGCAGAAGGTCAAAACAGTCCACCTTCAGAGGTCTGTTCTGGGCTGAATTTTACTGTGATTCTGATTTCCAAAATCAAATTCAAATAGCAGAGCTTAATGGGCCCCAGAGAAAAAAAAATGATGTGCCTTAGATAGAACATATGCACATAAACTAATTCCATAAACTCCCAATAGGGTGATTCTTCATTTTTGTTGGCAAGGGTTATCAACTTTGGGAACTGGGAGAATTGTACTTTGTGTGGTTCATGCTTATGAAATACTTCTACAGATCAGTTAGGTATTCCAAAACGTGCTCTGTTCTGCTGTGATTCCCACCACTGATAAATGCTTATAAAATATTTCTAGTCTGACTTTCTTCATGCCCCTTATTCTCTTTGTGTCACTCATTTTCTTATCCAACTTAGCCATGCTGGTAACTTTGACAGTCTGAGTGCGTACAGTCCAAAGCTAACAAGTGAAGCTTATCAGAAGATACTTTTTCTTTCTGCCTCTGATCCAAGAACTTGAACTTTGAGCCCTTTATCTTTTATCAAAACAAATTTTCAAATACTTTGGAAAAAAACAGCCTCAAGTGTGCTGATACCAGTTTTTCTCAATCATACATGGCCACAGCCATTTCCTCAGTGCTTCATTGTATGTGATGAGGAGAAGCACTGCTTGAATGAGGCAAATAGGAAAATGTTACAATACCTTTTTACAGCAAAATCATTAAAAAAAAAAAAAAAAAAAAAAGTCTGCTGAGACCAGAAAGTTTGCAGTATTTGAAAGGATGCCCTTGAATGATTTAAGAATAGTCAGGCTGATACTATGGCTACAGAACAATTCAAAGATGAATTGACGTAGAGCACTTAATGTAACCTTTATCAGTACTGTGAAAAGAATTTTTAGATGAAATGTATTGTTTCATTTAGAGAGTACATGGTATTTGAAATTGCATATACAGCATAATATTTTCCTTTATTTAGAGTCTCATCTTTCAGGAAGATTTGTCAGGCAATATCCGTAATTCCAAGGTGAGAAAGTACTACTCACTACTTTTTACAATATTCAGAATCTTAAAGAATTGGCCAGCACACTACTAATTTGATAAAGGTAGAAAAATAATAATAATATAAGTAGAAGTTAAAATTGCATCAATCACATCTGCTAATTTTTAGTGCATCAAAAAAGAAAAAAATCAAAGCAGAAGCATCTTATGCTCATTTAAGATACAGTATATCAGCTGAAAATCTAAACTGATGGAAGTATTAAGGAAAAATGAACAAACAAACAAAAAAACAACAACACTGATTGGCAATGTATGACACGCCAAGTGAACAGCAGGAGGGAGAAAACAGTGCATGCTTTATATAGGAAATTTTGTGTGCCTTCCAGCTAAGTAGGAGTGGAAGCATAAATGTCAGAAATATTTAATACTGAGAACATCACTTAGTACTACCATCAAGTCTAGAAAATAATGGTGAAATGTAAGTAACTGAAAATAAAATAATAAAATAAAATAAAACAAAATAAAATAAACAACAACTGAAAAGAACACATGGCACATCAGAGACCTTATGAGAACAAAATAATTGGTTAAAAAACACTGCCAGCAGTATTCCTAGTTGGGATCACATTTATGATAAATGAGTATTTATATATATTTAGCTAAAGTAAATGAAACAAAAAGACGGAGATACTTTTAAATGTGTTGCAGAGAAAGTATGTGAACACTATTTATAAAAAAAAATATGGCTCAAGAAGATGGATTGCAAAATATTCTTCTGAAGCAAATGAGCTTTAATCAGAATTCAAACATATTCTTTTGCTCCCTTTCCTTTTAAACAATGCATTATGTTTTTCCTTTTACATTGATATTTAAATTATTGTTTTTCTCTGTTAATGTGAACTTTTAACAGACACTAAGTGAATTTTAAGTTGCAAATATTTATGATTATTTACCTGATCGCGCACTTGGGTATTATCTCAATTAAATTCAATGTATCAAAACACATAAGCCATCTAGATACATAGATAAATACAAGCAATATTTAACTAAAGATATTTAGGACTGTGCAGAAATTTTTCAAGGTAGTACATTAACAAATAAACTGAAAATTCAAACAATCTTCTGCTTTGTGCAGTTTTAAGATAATTGCATATCTGTTATCTTTACTAAATACTTATTAATCCATTCCACCACAGATTATCACAAAGACCATTCAATTAATATGAGTGAATGTGAATTCATTACGTTGTTACAAAAAGACAAGCCGTGGCCTAGAAGTATATATGAAGACATTTTTATGTAATTCAAAATCAGAATTGCAAGCATCCTAACCAAAAGGATTACAATAGAGTTTTATTCACTAATGAGTAGTCTGTACAGGTTTCTCAGGGACAGTAAATATGTGGACTAAAGAATAGTGCCCCTTGATTCCTGTCACAAAATGCTATTGGTGCATAGTAGCCAGCAAGGAAAGATTCCATGTCCCTGTTCTTCTCAATAATAATTGAATTCTCGGTACTAACTACTGGTAGAGGTAGCAGAATTTAACTTCTAAATAAGTAGAAATTTGAATGCCTCCAGTAAAATTTTGAAACTCCACTTACCTGACACCCAGACAGAACTAAATGCTTTGCATTTTTGCTGGCATCATGACTACTTGTGGTGTCTGAAATCTGAGCCTTAAGGATTTCAAAGAAAAGTGCTTGGAACTTAACACTGCAATATTTAGATGTCTTAAATCATTGTTTAAATGTGGGTAAATAGTTAATATCAGAGTTAAACAACTGTGCCATGAAGTACAGGATTCACTGCCACCAGTAATTCTGTGTTGCTTGCATCCCACATTGTTCCTGTTAAATAATAATATGTAGTATAACTCTTCCTCCTGACTGAAGTATCACAGTTTCCAATAACACATAGTATTAGAATCTGTATCATATATACCTGTTGACGGTTAAGGTAAATGATCACCCAATCTGTGAGAAGTTTCTGAAGAGATTAATCCCACACAGGACTAAATCGTAAATCTGTTTTAAAAGAATAGCAACCTTTCATCACCAGTTACTGGTCACCAAATGGATACAATTACAGATGCTGGGTAAAATTAAATACAGGGGTAAAAATGAAAATGAAGAATAAATCTTCTAGATATGTAGAGTATATTTATTTATTAGTTTTCCCATGTGATGAGTTGAAGACTACTAGAGAGGAACAGGATGTAGAGTATGAGAGAAAAAAATATGAACCTGAAGTTTGGAGAAAGAGGCTCCACCATGAGCTTCATGCTTCACCCTGGAAAGTAAAGAACTAATTTTAAAGAACTGGTAGAACTTACCCTGTGTTGAAATTATTTTAAATTCTGTTCCTGACTGTCAGTAACGATGTTTTAATGCTCATAAAATTATTCATATACTCTTTTTTAACAGAACATGTCATAAAAGCTTTGTAGAAAGAAATTAATAAACTCATATTCTTCCAATAAGACCAATTAAGAATTTCTTCTAGGACCAATTAGAAATCCTCATTTCAGGAATAAGCCACTCCAACAAAGTCAGGGTTTATAGTTTATTCTTAACGCATAGAGGAAATTAAAAGGACATAGAGATATGCTGAGGAATAGGCTTACTCAGTACAATAGGAAAGAGCACTGCAAAGATAAGAATAATGTCTGCATCTTTTGCTCATAAAACAAGTGTATCCAGTAGATGATCACTCGAATGATAGTATTAAAACATACTGATTTTTAGCCTGGGTTTCTGTTATTTTCATAATCAAAATATTAGAAACAACACTAAGCGAGAAATGGTCAAAAGAAATAACATGAATAAGCACGGAATATCTCTAGTATTTAACAGATATTAAATATATTCTGTTGTCAAAATATGTTCAAAACAAACAGTATATAGGAACTATTTTGTTCAGTTCTCATTTCATAGAATTGCTATGCTGGTAAATATATTCTTTGTTTAGTTAAATGACTGCATGTTACAACTAAAAAGGAAAAGCAGTCAGGTTCCTCCAAAAGTAATGTCTCCTTTTTATTTCCACGGAAACTACAACAGATAAAAAGAGCACAAGACAACTATTTCATAGAGAAACTTGACATCTAAAAACAATATTTTTTAACACATTCACCACCACCATTATCTATGCATTTTTGCCAGTGATGAACAAGAGCGTATACAACATGTTCATAAAAATCTGCACCACTGTTACTTTCACCACTGCTGAAACATATCACTACCACCTCATCATGCTAAGATCCACTGTTTGGACTCCATAAATGTTCAGCAAGGATCAGTGAATGCCAATGGGTGCAATTTTTTCCACATGGAGGAATCCACTTTCTCACCACTTCCATATCAGATGCCATTTTGTCAGACTGTCCCTCTGCTGCCATTTGTCACATGGCAAAAAAATGTAGTGGAATATTGGCAAGAAATTCAGTTTTTACTGCCATGACACCAACATCCACCTCTGATGTCTCGGGTCAACATAATAAAATAGGAGGCATTTAATTTTGGAGTAGCCTTTGTAATAGAAATTTGATTAAATTAATGGCCTAAGAGAATTTGCCTTTCTTTAGATTATGGCATCATTAAGAGAAAAAAGATTTTCAAAAAATGGTTGATACACTGAGCATAGAAAATGGAAAAATATCTTATGTAATTAGGTGATTGAGGACAGAATAGTATAACAGTGAGCTGCAAAACTAGTCTAAGGGGATATGCTGCAATATCAGTCCAGTGGCACAGACTCACTGTTGCTAGGAGCTTTGATATCAGCCTGAAATATGCTGAGAAAATTAATTAGGGAAAAATCATTACTGAAGACATAATGTCGCTGATCTTCATTATCCATGATCCAAAAAAGGGCTCTCTTAATTTGATAATTTTTTCTATTAATATGGAAACATAGATTCATGTTTGAACAATAATGATATATTCTACAAATTGCTGTCAGAATCCTTGGAAATTACTATTGCAACCTGGAAGTATATCAAATTATGGAAGTCATAATTACCTAAATTGAGCTAATTTGCAAAGAACAGAAAAAATGCAGGTTTTCTACCCTAGTTCATTTCTTATCAATGTGAATATTAGATAAATATTTACTTCATTCAGGTATGCTTCTTATTTGTTTCACTGGCTTATATTTACACACTTGTGTTTATACTATAATGAAGTTCTTCTAAGTCTCTGTTGTTGTCTTAGAACAAGACCTTATGACTATTCAGCTTCAAAGAAATAAAAATAGTAAAATATACTTCCCCTCAGATAACTTGACCTCTACTGACAAAACAGAAGAAAAGTCACCGGTAGGAATTAGTGGGTCTATAACATACTTAATCTGCTTCAATATAATAACTTAGAAAGGGAGTGATAGCTGTGTAACTGCAGGATCTCTATGAAAGCCCATGCGGCTGTGGTCTCTGCACTGGGACAAGACCAGATTTGCTAATAAAATTTTTTGCAATATGGTCCAAGATTAATTTTTACAACATGTAATTAAGACACAGTAGGAATAATATACAGGACCTACTTACCAGCCAAATCTGAGATCAAACTTGGAAGTCAAATTTTTATTTCACTTTCAGTGTTGGATCAAGTGTACACAACCATAAACTGGCACATCTCTAAGGCTGCTAAAACATAGCAGGATAGGGCCAAACATATGAGTCTAAACTTATCTCCTGTGAAGGAAGAAGAGCCCCTGGTGAGACTTGTTAGAAGAGCTATTTGAGACCGTTGATACTGTGAGGTTTCTTCCAGACTCTTCTTGCAGACTCTAAGGCCAACTGAGGCTTCTGAAACAGCCTTGTTTATATAAGAAAGCTGGCCTTTAGCATGGGCAGACAAATGCAAAGGAAGGCATAGGAGAAATGTACTTAGATCCTGTCTTAAACCTTTTTTCTTTTTTTTTTTTCCCTTGGCTCAATGCTTGCTTTATGAGGTATTTCTTGTGATAAGACTGACTTATCAAGGAGTTGAGTGGTGGGTGTCTCCATGTGGCTATCAACATCACTTTGTGGACAATTTTACATTTGGAAGCATTTCTTTGGATCTTGTATTGTTTACTGGCAGAAGATCTGGCCTGTGACCAAATAACTCTAGCTTGGTATGGGAGAACTGGGAAATAATACCATTAGATCCTGAGAAAAACAGGATGCAGGTGGGCACTTCCCTTTTCCCTCTTATCTACTGACAAGGCCTGGAAGATGGAAACAAAGGAATTTTTTTTTCTAAGATCCCAAAGCCAAAAGCTGCCACTCCAAAGAGAGCTGACTCAACCACTGTGGATTTGAGCTATCACTCTAAAGAGAGCTGACTCGACTACTTATGGACTTATTTATAAGTTTGTACAGTCATTGCAATTGTGATAGAATCATAGAATCATAGAATTACTCAGGTTGGAAGGGACCTTAAGGATCATCAAGTCCAACCAAAGCCTAACCATAGTATCCTAACTCTAACAACCTTCTGCTAAAACATATCTCCGAGCACCACATCCAAACGGCTCTTAAACACATCCAGGGATGGTGATTCAAACACCTCCCTGGGGAGCCTATTCCAATGTTTAGCCACTCTTTCTGTAAAGAAGTGTTTCCTAACGTCCAACCTAAACTTATCTTGGCGCAACTTGAGGCCATTTCCGCTCGTCTTGTCACCTGTCACCAGTGAGAAGAGACCTACCCCACTCTCACTGTAAGCATCTTTCAGGTACTGGAAGAGAGTAATAAGGTCTCCCCTCAGCCTCCTCTTCCCCAGACTAAACAGCCCCAGCTTCCTCAGCCTCTCCTCATACGGCTGATTCTCCAAGCCCTTCACTAGCCTCATTACCCTTCTCTGGACCTGCTCCAGTACCTCCACGTCCTTTCTGTACTGAGGTGCCCAAAACTGAACACAGTACTCGAGGTGAGGCCTCACCAATGCCGAGTACAGGGGCAGGATGACTTCCCTAGTCCTGCTTACCACACCATTCCTAATACAAGCCAGGATGACATTGGCCTTCTCGGCCACCTGGGCATACCGCTGGCTCATATTCAGCCGACTGTCCATCAGAACACCACGGTCTCTTTCCATCAGACAATTTTCCAGTCACACCTCCCCAAGTCTGTAGGGTTGCCTGGGATTATTGTAACCAAAATGCAGGACCCGACACTTGGCCCTATTGAAACTCATGCCGTTAAACTTGGCCCTATTGAAACTCATGCCATTAACCTTGGCCCATTGATCCAGTCTGTCCAGGTCCCTCTGCAGTGCCCTTCTCCCCTCTGGCAGATCAACACTCCCTCCAAACTTCGTGTCATCTGCAAACTTACTGAGGGTGCACTCAATTCCCTCATCAAGATCATCAATGAAGATGTTAAACAGAAGCAGCCCCAGTACTGAGCTTTGGGGGACACCGCTCGTGACCGGCCGCCACAACTCTTTGGGCCCGGCCATCCAGACAGTGCTTCACCCAGTGGAGCGTATACCCATTCAGACCACGGGCAGCCAGCTTCTCCACGAGAATGTTATGGGGGACAGTGTAAAAGACCTTACTGAAGTCCAGGTAGACCACATCGACAGCTTGACCCTCATCCACTAAGCGGGTCACCTTGTCATAGAATGAAATCAGGTTTGTCAGAGAGGATCTACCATTCGTAAACCCATGCTGACTGATCCCCTTGTTGAGCTTTAATTGGTCCATGATGGTTCCCGAGATTATTCATTCTATAACCTTCCCGGGCACAGAGGTAAGACTGATAGGCCTGTAGCTACCGGGATTATCTTTCCGGCCCTTTGTGAAAATGGGCATCACATTTGCCAGTTTCCAATCCACCGGGACATCCCCAGTTAGCCAGGACTGACGAAAAATGATGGACAGTGGCTTGGCAATCACATCTGCCAACTCCTTCAGCACTCTAGGGTGCAATCCATCTGGTCCCATGGACTTGTAAGCATCTAGCTTTTGCAGCAGGTCCAAAACTATCTCGTCATGGATCATGAAGGGCTTATTCTGTTCCCCATCCCTATCTACCAGCGCAGGTAGACTTACTATTAAAGACTGAGGCAAAGAAGGCATTGAGTACCTCAGCCTTATCCTGATCCTTGGTCACAAAGCTGCTCTCTGCATCCAACAAGGGATGGAGATTCTCCCTAGCCCTCCTCTTGCTGATGATGTATTTATAGAAATATTTATTTTTGTCCTTTACCTTAGTGGCCAAGTTCAGTTCTAGCTGAGTTTTGGCTTTTCTAATTTTCTCCCTGTCATCCTCAACTGATCAACCTCCAACGACCCATCACTGCTGAAGATCAACATCTGCATTACAAGCAATGCCGGAATCCGTGGTGGTGACTACTCTCTCGTGCTTTCTACAAAGACTCCTTGCTTTTATTTTCTATCTTTTCTATTGCACGCCTTCCCTTGCTCATCTTCCTAAATGACTAAGATTTGTAATAAACTTGTTGGGTGACATTTGACCCAATGTGTCTTAATCTTGTCTTGGGACACATGTATATTAAAAGAACCTCCTCTCCCTCCTATGAATTGGAGCGAGACAACTCCCTGACAGGATTCCTCTGTTTACTCTTTGAGTAAATAAAACATTCTCAGTATGTCCTCACAGTGTGAGTTAATGGACATGAGCATAGCACCATGAATGTGATGGGAAAAACTTACAGGCAGTTTACCAAATCCTATGTGTAAAAAAATGTATATTTTCATCAGGTATCACTTAGCAACTTCAGAACCTCTGTGACTACTGTTCACATGACTCTACAAGATAAAAAAAAAAATTAAAAAGCGACTCAAGTGACCAAGTTTGGAAGAGTTGTGTATAATATGCCTCCTTAATTAATATAAAAATGTTGATGGCAATCTTAGCTACTTGTTCTACTATTCATGCATGGTGCGCTATCTTGTGAGTACATAATTTTATTCACATTTCTCTTCATGCTTACTTAGAAATGAATGCTATACTTCTCCAGATAAGGTAGGCTTTCCAACACATGCAATTTTTTACCAATTGGCCTGTTTTCACCGTGTTTCAAATAGAATAAATCTTCTGCTGAAAATTCAGCAAATTCAGACTGGTCTCTAGTCACTCACTTCTAGAGTCCGAGGAGAGATAACAAAATCTTATGTTTACTCTCACTGCTGGCCAGATAGGTGGTCTTAAGATGTTTAACTAATCAGTAAAGTTGTATGTCTAAGTTCTACTCCTCCTATGGAAAATAACGACAAGTCTAAAATTGAAGAAAGTCTGCAGCCATGCATTCTATCCCAACATACTTTGCTTTCAATTTAATTTTTCATTGAAAAGCATATACTCAGAAAGCATTTGTATTGTATTAAACCAGGAGTAAGCTTACAGAACCTCTGTAGGAGCTTTAGAATTATTATAAGCTTTAAAATTTCAGTAGTGTTGCACTATGATATATCACTTCACAGAAAGAAAAAAAAAAAGATAAACAGCAAGGTATTGCTGTTATCATCTCTAATATACAACACATATAGCTCTCTTTATTCAGTAAGAAGTGCTAGCAATACTTCAAATTTTTGAGATTTATGTGCTTTAAATCTTGAGAGGGGACAGAAAGCAAAGCACATTTTAAATTTTCCCTTCTTTGAAATTCGCTTCCGATCCCTTTTTGTTGCATTTATTTATTTATTTATTTATTTATTTATTTATGAAGCAATATACGCTGGATTTACTGGACTTGTTGCTGTTGGGAAGTATTTATATTTTATTTATTTAGCCTTTTTTTTTTTTAATCAGATTTTTCACAGCTTTTCATACATCTGAATACAGAACTTTAAAATATTTATCAATCTCAGGAGCTGAGAAAAAAAGAAACCTTCCCTTCACTAACAGTGGTGAATAAAATTGTAAGAAAAAATTTATTTCTCAGATATACTCAGTTTTTAAATGGTAGGAGTGACTGTGGTAGGGAAAAGAAGTAGTACAGAAGCAGAATAGGACATATAATTAGTACAGAACTGTATTTCTTTGTTATGTAGTATTGTAGTTAACATTTTTGTATATTAAGTGAACCATATTAAAAGGTTGACTTAAAATCTTTCCTTGGATAGAACTACCGAAAGAAATAATGCAGATGACAAAGATCTCTAGACTTGTGATGATCTGAGCCACACAACGCAATTAAGGTCCACTAAATCTGTACTTATTATTTCATTTGTTCACTATTGAAAAAATCCATGCAGCATTTCACAACTCCAAATGCATTTTTCCCCCCATGAGACAGCAGTACAAGCATACTGATATAGTTGCTGAGTTTAATGTTATATTTGAGATACAGGTGTTTTTTTGTTTGTTTGTTTGTTTTTTTTATGGGAACACATAAAGTGCATGCTCCCTATACAGGGTGAATCTTGATATAATTGTGAAAATGGATGTTGATTATCTGAGTGTTTTTCATCTTTTTTTTTCCCAACTATTTTTCATCTTTTACTGTCCTCCATAAACTTTGAGGCTTCGGTGTCACATCTGTCCATCTGGTAACTCTCATGATGTCATCTTCTTTTATAGGACAGTGATATTTAATGTTGCAAAGCTAAATATTATACCATTAGGACTATTGACCCTATTGGACAGAACCAGTATTTCCCTCAAACTTATGCGGCTTGTATAAACTATGTGTACTATAAAACATACTGAGGAGGTGAAGAATCTATTAATAATATTCAACTCATAAGCAATTTGGTCCTTTCTAGGTCAATCTCTAAGCAATATTTTCTAAATCGTGTACAACATTTTGGTTCACCTGGACCACTGGAGCAAAGAGGAATTGTTTTGGGACACATATTAAATATATGATATATTTAATGTATATAAGCAACAAAACTTCCCTATTTTTTAATATTTTTTATTAAAGTATAAAAAAGAGCGAGCAAAAAAACGTAAAACTGGTGGGATATTTGACCTTGTTTTTGTGAAAGTATTGCTTCATTCTGTTTTGACAGTTGTTGCAATTTTTAGTCCATTCTCAAGGTGTTCTTAAGAGACCTTTGATGAAATTTTGCTCTTCCTGTTCTTCATCTTCGAAAACAGTTGTTCACAAATGTACACACTGCCAAAAAGCAGTGACGTGGACAAGGTGTGATTGTGAAGGGAGGGATATTTTTCTCTGATAAGAAAGGTCTTATAAAAGTTTAGTAAAGATACATAATCAAATTTTTGAGTTGAATATCTAATTGCAACTCTGCACATTCCATTTGAAATTTCACAAGTAATGTATCTATGTTGACTTAAAATTGAGTCATAAATATACCAAAAAATTCTTTTTTTTTTTTTTTTTCTGATCTTGAAACAGATTCTTGAATTCCTTTATCAAAATGGAAAGCAAGAATGACCTCTTTCACTGTTCACAAAACTGTGTTTAGGCAATTTGTCAAAATGCATAAAGTTATTTGCCATAACTTGAGTTAGCACTATGCCCTTCCCATGTTTTGTCTTCAGCTGAGGCAGTGCCGGTTGTACACTGATGTTTGGTTGTTGCCGAGCAATGAGTGCTTGCCCAGGCCTGGGCAATGCCACTTGACAGGGAAGAGCCACAACCATGACGGCGCAGAGCAGTGTGTGCACTGCAGTGTGAGCTGTGTCATTTTGCATGTGATCCTCAGATTGGATGTGCTTGGTATACACGGGCATACTCTTCACTGTTAAGAGTCTCTGGACTAGGGGTATACCAGAGTGTTTTGACTGGCTTGTCATTTATTTATTTATTTATTTAAAAAAACCTTCTCCACCACTTGGAACTTTTATTTCTTAGATTTTTCCTTGGAGAGACAGAAAAATCATCTATTAACTTTGTCTCTAAAGTTAAAATTTCTACAGAAAAGACTGTCTAGATGTTATAAAACTGATACATTATTGGAATTCATGCAAAAAAACCTAGACTCTTGGGGCTTCAACTCTATAAAATTATGCTATTAAAAACAGAAAAAGGAAAAAGGAAAGGAAAATGAAAATGAAAAGAAAAAGGAAAAGAAAAAGGAGAAGAAAAAGAAAAATAAGAAAAAGAAAAAAAAAGAAAAAGAAAAAGAAAAAGAAAAAGAAAAAGAAAAAGAAAAAAAAAAGAAAAAGAAAAAGAAAAAGAAAAAGAAAAAGAAAAAGAAAAAAAAAGAAAAAGAAAAAAAAGAAAAAGAAAAAAAAAGATATTTCTGAGAGATTTCTTTTTCTAGTAGTATTCTGCTTCTTATCTCTATAATAAAACGTCATTTGAATAAGAAAACTAACTGTAAAAAACTGAAACCTTTGTAATATGTAATAAATGTAATGCACTTCAGAAAAAGCCTAGGTAACGATATCTCTCTTTTGCCTGCTCTCAGACCTTTTCTTGAATTGTTAACATCAATACACAAACACACACACAGATAAACAATCTGTGCTAACGTGTGCATTAAGAAATAGTATTCATTACTTCTGAGTATGTTTTAGGCATATGTATACACACACTGAATGGATTAACCCATTAACATATAAATGAGGTACCAAAAACAAATTAATGGCATTTTATGCAGACTGAAAATTTTACTGGGCTTTTATGTCAATGTATTGGTAGGAAGACAACTGCAACGGTAGCCTCCATCAGAAGCTGATCCCCCTTAAGGATCCAATTCCACACAACTCCAGAAGGGAGCCAGCACTGGCCAAAGTTAATCCATGACTGACACTGGTTGTACCTGGAAACATCCCAGCAGACATCAAGATCAGTGAAGAAGGAGAGAAGGTGGTGCTCCAGGCACTGAGCAGAAATTCCCAGCAGCCTGGAGAGGCCTATGGTGGAGCAGGCTGTCCCCCTGTAGCCCATGGAATGCCATGTAGAGAAAATCTACAAATACAGCCTGTGGACAAACTCACAGTGGAGAAAGTGTCACTCATGGAGGACCATTCCTGTAGGAATATACCCCACGATATATGTCCATATTTGAGCAGTTCTTGAACAACTGATGTCTGTGGGAAGCTCACATAGGTTCAGTTCAAGAACAACTGCATCTCATGGGACAGGCCCTATGATGAAGCAAGAGAAGAAAGTGACCATGAACGAGCAAACAGAGACTTCGTTATGGGACAGGGAGGTGATTGTCCCTCTCTACTCTGCTCTTGTGAGGCCCCATCTGGAGTACTGTGTCCAGGTCTGGAGCCCCCAATACAAGAAAGACAGAGAGCTGTTAGAGAGGGTCCAGAGGAGAAACACAAAGATGATCAAAGGGCTGGAGCACCTCTTCTACGAAGACAGGCTGAGGGAGCTGGGCTTGTTCAGCCTGGAGAAGGCTGTGGGGTGACCTCATCGCAGCCTTTCAGTACCTAAAGGAAGCCTACAAACAGGAGGGGAATTAACTCTTTGAAAGGGTAGATAACACAGGACAAGGGGAAATGGTTTGAAGTTGAAGGAGGGAAGATTTAGTTTGGATGTCAGGGGGAAGTTCTTTACTGTGAGAGTGATGAGGTGCTGGAGCAGTCTGCCCAGAGAGGTTCTGGATGCTCCATCCCTGGATGTGTTCAAGGTCAGGTTAGATGGGACTCTGGGCAGCCTGGTCTAGTACTAAATGTGGAGGCTGGTGGCCATGCATGTTGGCGGGTTGAAGCTTCATGATCGTTGAGGTCCCTTCCAACCAGGGCCATTCTGTGATTTTGTGATTCTGTGACTCATTATGGATGACAAAGATGATCAGAAAGCTGGAGCACCTCCTCAGCTGAGGGAACATGTTTTTTTGTTTTGTTTTGTTTTGTTTTGTTTTTTTGACTGGAGAAGAAAAGGATCAGGGGACACCTCACTGGGGTACCTTTACTTAAAGGGGATGTACAAAAAAGGGTGGAGAGCAACTTTCTACACAGCCCGGTAGTGATAGGACAAGGGTGAAAGGTTTAAAATGAAAAGAAAGGAGATTTAGGTTAGATGTTAGGAGGAAATTCTTTACTCAGAGATTGATAAGGAACTGGTACAAGTTTCCTAGAAAGGTTGTGGATTCTTCATCCCTGGAGACTCAAGGACAGCTTGAATGGGTGCTCTGGGCAAATCTAGCAGGAGGCATGGCTGTGTATGGCAGGGAATTGGAACAAGGAGATCTTTAAGGTTCCTTCTGGCCCAACCTTTTCATGACTCTACGAATCTATGATTCTACGATCTTCCTTCAGGTATTTGATAATGAATACAATAGTTCTTTGTTTCCCTGTGGATTTTTTTTTTTTTTTCAATGAGTAGGTAAAAAGTACTCTTTCATCTTAAAAAAAAAAAAATACATTCATATTGTCCATAGGAGACTGGTGTGGACACCTTCAATTATGAAAGGAGGTGCTAATGCACACACACCAGCATGCAAATGAAAATAGAAATTTTAGACATTCTGGATTAAACTTGGCATTTTACATTTAAGCAAATTCACTAGAGATTCCTAAGGAAAATAAAACAATTGCAGTGAAAGCATGTATGCGAGTTTTCCTGATTTTGTCCTATAAAACACATAAGTAAAAACACTGACTAAATATATTAATGAAATGGACAAGAGTCCTCTTTCCTTATTACATCAATAGGAATATTTATAGACATTAGTATTTTACCATATTTAAATGTGCACATATGTGAAAGTACTAGGGTAAGAATGTGTCCAATTACATATGTAAATATCTTCTTGGTATTCTGAGCAGACGAGAATATATCATTGCTTTTAGATTTCTGTGAAATTCCAATCTGATTTTTTATTTGCTGCATTGTTTTCTTTCCAGGCATACAAACAGTTTCTTCACTACATTACACAGTCAATTTGTTCAATTATTCATTAATTAATTAAGAAATATACAGCCTTATTATATAGCATAAGGCAATTCTGTAAAAATAACCATTTCTTAATAACACCACATCCTCATAGGAAATAATATTCAATTTTGCAATTTCCCGGGTATTGCTTACCACGTGCAAGAACCTAAAAATATTTATTTGAATTTTCATACTTAGCTACATATTCAGATATTGTAAGAGAAAATGGAGCCAAATTCTGATGTAAATTGGTTGAATGCTCTGATAATAACTGAAGGTGAAAATCCCCATTCTTTAGGTCTTTTACTAAATAGGAATTACTCACATAAGCAAAACAAACATTGATTCTTTCACTCAAAACTAATCTTTCATGTCTCATCTCTTTCAGGGGAAAATCAAGACATTGTTAATATAATTTTGCAGCATCAAGAAGGCTTGAAAGAGTAATGAAATGCAAAAAGTCAGTGTTTAGGACTAAGATTCTTTGATCTAATGTTTTCAGAGATGATGTATTAAGAACACTAAACAGTAGGAAGCAGCAAGGTACTCACCATAAAGAACATTGTTTGACAAATGCATTTGCAACTGACATTTTTTTCTCCTGATACAATAAATAAAAACAATGACAATGCTATCACTAATTAATGTTTTAAGCCACTACAGAAGTTTATCTTGAAGGTGGAAACAAATAAGAGGAAAGAAAAATTTTTAACTCTCAAAAGTGTTTGTTGTATCAAGAGCCAGCTAGGACAACAAAAAAGAAAACATGGAGCTAGCAGGGGAAGCAGGAAGCAAACTGCTTTGGAAAGTGGCCTGATATTCCCCATGAGAGTGAAGAAAAAGAGACATGATTAGACAAGAAGGCAGTTAACCTTAAGATGAGGGCAAGAACTCTAAATGTAAACATGTAGCAGAGAGAATGAAAAACATTTTAACTTCAAAACAAATGCATTGAAGACTGCAAAGGAGAGCTATTCCCATGTCTTTTTTATTTCAAAACTATCTTATTATTTTCTCTTGAATTGGTGAATATTGCTGTCAGTTCTGTGAAGCTTTTTACAGACAACTATGAAGAATTGTGATTCTTATAAATTTATACACAACTTTCTACTTATTGACTTTCATGTCACAGGCTATATATAATATTAATAACTCAATGCAGAAAGTTGTTTGTGGTGTGAATAGCTCCCGTCTTTGGTCTGGATTAAATCCCTGCTGATATTTCAGAATAACTGTTTATTTTCTCAGAGGGCTAGTGTTCTGTTCAGTAGCCAAAGATTTCCCTGTTTATTTCTAGAAAAGAAAATAGGCTAGTTCAACTTACAATGACATTTTGTACTCACGCCCTTTGAGGGCATAAGCTCTTCTGAACCTGTCAAGTTCAGTCTGTATCAGGTTGCTGAAATAAGAGCATTGTACTTTGTCTGTCAGAGAATCCATTAACAGGGACTCACACACTCCAAAGTAAGACCTAGGTGAGACATATCAATCCAGTCTGTTTTACACACTTTCTTCAATCATAGATACTCCCAGACCAAATCAAATTCTAGTTTAACCTCACCAAGGGGGGGGGAGGGGGTGGGAAATATATGAAAAAACAAAAGAAACAGAAATCAGGAAACAGGAAAACACTTAGAAAATAAATTTACCAATCATCTAGACAAATGAAGAGGGTATTTTATGCTGCTGCTTCTTTTTCCTTCAGTGTCATAACGAGTTGCAAGACCAGATTGTGTCTTGGAAAATTTAACTTTTCTGAAGAGTAGTAGAAATAATGTTTTTATTGTTTTTTTGTTTGTTTGTTTTTGTTTTTAAGCAAGAAACATATATAAGAGATAGAGAGAGAAAGAGTTTCAGAAACAACTCTTTACAGTTTCCACACACAAATAACTGCTCTTTAATTAATATAAAGCATCTAAAACATTTGCTGAATTTAACTTGTTTATGGAAGACATTGAAGCCTATTGGAAAGTCCTCTCCAAAAGGATTTTTTAAGAACCTACTCTTTTTAGAAAATAAACAAACAAGCAAATAAGTAAATAAAAAATAAAGCACAAAAAAATCCAAACATCATGTTCTGAAAAGATGTGTCTGACATCTATGATAATGACCAATTTATAAAAGAAGATTATGATTCAGTGGAAATGGCTAGAGTAAGGGACATGAACCCTGACGAGACAAAAGAAAAAGAAACAAAAACACAAGATAATCACTAATAGAATATTGCTTTCAAAAAATCTTTTGAAGCACACAAGATTTTCAAGCAGCACAGCAGATGCTTTCAAAACAGCTTTGATTGAATTCCTAAGTTCTATTACTCTGCTCCCATGACTTAAAGAGTTAGGACATGCAAAGGGCTTAAATCAACAGGTGTTTCCCTATGTAATTTCAATGATTACAACTTAGCAAGATGAACAGAAGAAGGAAACAGACTATATTAAAAATAATCTTAAATTTTTACAATTTAATTTATTGCAATGAAACTCTATATTTTACAGTGAAAAAAAACCTAACTGTCCCATGGTATCGTGGCATGAAAATTAATCCAGCAGATCAATTCTGGATATTCTGAATTAATGCCTGAAGTTAGAAACATTTCCTGTAAGTAACTGTACTTACTGATTAAAGTGTAATTTGTGCAATTCAAGTAGTGAATGAGGAGAACCACTGACTCAGCTGTTTCCCAGCCTTCAGAATAAACCTGAAGAGATTAAATTAGAACCAAATAAGCACAAGATGACTTTGATGCTTTACACGTACCCTTCAATTCCATAAAGGATAAGATTCAAATTCAGAGGAGTCAAAGACTTATGTTCTGACACTATTATAATTAAGAAAATAATAATGGCATTTCTGTAGTCTTTCATTATTACAGAGTTTATTTTACTCATATGTTGCTTCTTGCTTTTGCCTTCTCTGCATCTGCATAGTTGAGCAGCTGCATTAGGAGTACAAAGTACACTTGAAATTACTTCCTAGCAAAAAGCCTGTTTAATTTGTTCTATCTTGTGTGATAATGTTTATTCTTAAAAACATTTGAATTATGCAGAATAATATAAATCACAAAATACACTTTTCCATGAGAGATCTATATTTATTTTCCTTGTGCCCTTCACTTACATGGTATGAATTTGTTATCCTTGTCTACCCATGAAGTCAATTTTTTTCTGATGATGAGATGCTGACTAGAAGTCTCCAAAGGTGAAATTCTCATATGGCGTCTTTGTAGCTTCTTTGAAGAAGCTACTAAATCTATGATGGAGTATCAACTATCTGTAGTTTTGTTCCTCTCAGATAAATCTCTACTGTGTTTACAAAGATACTTTAGTTCTGTTTAAATACATTATATGTGAAATGAGTGCTTCCTTCCTCAGTCATACAGACATCCATGTAAGGGTGCTGATTGAAAATTCACCTTCAGTTTGCAGAGTGATGCGCAGAAGCTCAAATTTACCTGATTTCTAAAAAAAAAAAAAAAAGTTTTCAAAAGTTTTTTCTTTTGAAAAGCTCCAAAGCTCCAAGTAATGGAAAGGTGTGTAAAGCCTTAAGTTCAGCACTTACGGGCTGAGCACTACAGTGCCTGTGAATACTTAGGCAAGCTCCTCCCCATAACTGTTTTGTGACAACATTACAAAGCTGAGATTACATTGAACATATGTTGCTGCTCAGTTAAGACCTGCAGGTACCTGAACAGCCAACATCTCTTATATTGTAACATGTGAAATACAGAAATTGAAGAATATACATTGAATAACAAATCTGCATTTCTAAGAACAAGATGGATGTCGTTGATTAATAAGACTCCTATGAGGAACAGCTATCGCAGACTGGGGAGGAAATATCCTCTCTTTTCATTGCTGGTTATGCAGGTAAGTAATCTTAACTTATTGTAATGGTCCTCAGCTTCTTGGCTATTTCCTGGCACCCAGGATATTTATTTCATCTTTCCTTTGAAAAGGTTTTAATTTTCTTTCAGTTGGTTTGTTGCCATGCTTATCTGAGTCTTTGTCACTATCTTGCTTTTATTTTTAATTGATAGACAAAAAACAATTTTTTTCCCAAAAATATGAACTGTCTTGAAGGTCCACCTGTACTAAAAAAACGCTTTACAAATTGCTGTTTCATATCAGTCTGAACTCTAGCACTTGGTAAATGGCAGTCTGTCTCCTATACAAATATCCTTACTACTAAGTGAAGTGCTTAATGAAATCTTAGAGTATTTTTTCATTTTTTTTTTAAGTGTGATGAAATTAGATACACACTTGCTGTGCACATAGGTATTCAATAATTAAATGTTCTTGGCAGAAGCTAAGCAACAATAGCATTAAATAAATCACTAGTATTTTGCTAAAATCCCTTAATGTTCACTTCATACAAATTTAAATTTCCATGTAAAATCTAAATAGGTAAATTCATATAAGTATGTTGTATTTTAACCTGTCAAATAGCAAAGCACCACACTTAGCACACTTCTTTCCCCGTGGAAAAAAAGGGAAATAAAGGACAATAGTTATGATAAAAAGTGTACTAAATGAAAGAAAGTTGGGGGCTGCCCTGTGCTGGTCACAGTCAGTTCTGGTCAATGGATTGGAGTCATCTACAAACTTGCTGAGAGTGCACATGATCCCACTGTCTATGTCACCTTCAGAAACATAAAATAATACAAGTTCCAGAACTGATCCCTGAGGAACGCCACTCATCACCAGTCTTCACTTGGACACTGAGCCACTGACTGCAACATTTTGACTGTGATTATCCAGCCAATTCCTTATCCAATGGGTGGTTCATCCATTAAATGCATTTTTCTCCAATTTGGTGTCCCGATTGTTGTGTGGGACAGTGTTAAGTGCTTTGCACGAGTCAAAGTAGATGATATCAGTTGCTCTTCCTTTATCTACTGATGCTGTAATTCCATCATAAAAGGCCACCAAGTTTGTCAGGCATGAATTGCCCTTGGTGAAGCCCTGTTGATTATCACTAATCTTCTCATCTTTATATAATATGTGCCCTAGTAAGGCCTTCCAGAGGATCTGCTGTTTGACCTTGCCAGGCAGAGAGGTGAGACTGATCAGCCTGTAGTTCTCTCATTTTTTTCCCTTCTTGAAAATCACAGAATCATAGAATGGCCCAGGTTGGAAGGGACCTCAAGGATCATGAAGCTCCAACTCCCCTGTCACAGGCATGGCTACCCACCTCTCCAAGTAATATTAGACCAGGCTGCAAAGGGCCCCATCCAATGTGACCTTGAACGCCTCCAGGGATGGACAGGGCATCCAGAACCTCTCTGGGCAGCCTGTTCCAGCACCTCACCACTCTCACAGTAAAGAACTTCCCCCTGACATCCAACCTAAATCTTCCCTCTCTCAGCTTAAAACCATTTCCCCTTGTCCTGTCTTATCTACCCTTTCAAAGACTTGATTCCTCTCCTGTTTATAGGCTCCCTTTAGGTACTTGTCAACGGTTTACGGGCTGGTTCGGTCTGGTTCCGTGACTAGAAGGGTGGAGGGATCCACGGATCCGTGCCCCTGGAAAAGGAAAATAGGGGACCCCGAAATAATTGAAAACAGCGGCAACAATCTGAGGTGACTCAAACTAATTTGTTAAATATAGTTTCAGCAGAATATAAGGAGAGAGAGAGAGTGTGTGTCTGGAAGGTGGATCGGCTTCACCACAACGCTGAGATGAGAAGTGCAGTCCAGTTGAGCCGATGAAGAAGCGCAGGCAGAGAAGCGCAGGCAGAGAAGCGCAGATGAAGAAGCGCAAGCGAAGCAGCGCAGGCAAAGAAGAAGAGAGCATCAGGTGACCTTGCCGGGAGTTATATCTCCTCGCTGACCGCAAAGCCCCCTGGGGAAATGTAGTTCTTCTTCTCCTCCGGACAGGCACCCGGAACTTGAGCATCAGCAGTCAAATCCCCAGTGCATTACATGATGTTATGATGTGGAATACTGATAACGAAAAATCATGAAACCATGACAGTACTGAAAGGCTGCAATGAGGTCACCCCACAGCCTTCTTTTCTCCAGGCTGAACAAGCCCAGCTCCCTCAGCCTGTCTTCGTAGGGGAGGTGCTCCAGTCCCCTGATCATCTTCGTGTTTCTCCTCTGGACCCTCTCCAACAGCTCCTGTTTTTCTTGTACCGGGGGCTCCAGACCTGGACACAGTACTCCAGATGGGGCCTCACAAGAGCAGAGCAGAGAGGGACAAGCATCTCCCTGTCCCTGCAGGCCACCCCTCTTCTGATGGAGCCCAGGATGCCATTTTGCTTTCCTAGCTGCAAGAGCACACTGCTGGCTCATGTTAAGTTTTTCAACCACCAGGACCCCGGACCCTTTTCTGCAGGGCTGCTCCCAAGGCCTGCTCCTTCCAGTCTCTATAGATGCCTGGGATTTCTCCGTCCCAAGTGCAAAACCTTGCACTTTGCCGTGTTGAACCTCATTAGATTCACCCAGGCCCACCTTTCTAGCCTGTTGAGGCCCCTTCCTTCCTTCCACTGTGTCAACAGCACCACTCAGCTTGGTGTCATCAGCAAACTTGTTGAGGGTGCACTCGATTCCGTCATCAATGTCACTGATAAAGATGTTAAAGAGCACCGGTCCCAAGACAGACCCTGGGGGATGCCTTCCTGTACTTAAAAGAAACTTATAATCAGGAAAGTGACACACATTTTACGTGGTCTAATAATGAATATATAACTTTTTGCCCAGTCTGGTAGCGATAAGTCCAGGGTGAATAATTTAGAATGAAGACGGCAGATTTAGGTTTTATGCTAGGGGTAAATTTTTTCTTAGAGAGTTGCGAGGTTCTGGAACAGATTGCATATACAGAGTTGGTGAATGACCCCACCCATGAAGGCATTCAAGATCAGGTTGGATGGGGCTCTGGGAAACACGATCTAGAGCTGGATTTAGTGCTTGGCAGCTGTGCCCACAGCAGGAGTTTGGAACTTGATGATCTTTAAGGTCTCTTCCAATTCAAGGCATTCTACGACTCTATGAAAGTGGTATACAGGAAGCTCTGTATGAACACGAGAAAGAACTTATTTACTCTGAGGGTGACAGAACAGAGATTATGGACCTCCTTCTCTGGATATATTCAAAAACATACCTGTGCGACCTACTGTAGGGAATCTTCTTTAGTAGGAGGATGAGGGGCTAGATGATTTCCAGATTTTTCTTCCAACCCCCACAATTCTTTGATAGGCAATGTGTGGATATGCAAACAGAGATGAAAAAGAAAGTTACAGGAGCAGAGATGTGAGGATGTAGGTGAGGACACACTAAAGAAGACACAGGAGGAGGTACATATCTGAGAGATATTCAGCCCATGGTTGACCCCTGCCACAAAAGGTACGCTCTGAAGGAGACTGTGGTCTCTGGATGACCCACTAGTGCAGATGGAACACCATCAGTGCAGATGAAACATGAGTAAGAAGGCACAGGAGGAAAAAATGAGTAAGAAAAAAGGAATGTTATGAAGCTGCCTTATTCCACTCTTCCTGCACTTTCGAAGTCTTCACTGGAGGAATTGAATGCAGTGTGCAACAAAAGCAAGGGGAACAGAGGATAAGACAGTGTCTGAAGTGCCTACAGGCAGAAGAGAAAAAAAGATGTTTTACAAAATATGTTGTTTAATCATTTGTCTTCATGGTATCTCAGTACCTGAATCAAAATTAAAAGTTTGTGTAATTGGCAATAAAATAAAATTCAGTGAAATCTCCTAATTCATGATCATGCTGTTTATGAGAGAGTCCTGTATTGATTACTTTTATACAACACTCAACATAAGGAAAAGTTAGTAAAAAGAACAGTCCAGTGCTTCTTACAGTCACTATTTAAACTGTGGTTCCAGTAAGAAACCTCTCTTGGGAAGTAAGTCTTGAATATTCTCAGAACATAAAATAAAAAGTTAGTTCAATATTTGTATTAATGCACATCTTCCACACGATTTTATATTCTCTATATGTTCAACTGACATTGACTTATTAGGTTAATACAGTCATTAATGGATGCCACAATGTAAATTAATAACTCTCAGAGAGTAAAGAATTAGTCTGAAGACAAGTACAGTAATGATTAAAATAATTCTGACAGGTTTACTTTTAAAATATAGCGGAAAAAAATGAAACTACCTGTCAGATGACCAAAAAATATCTCTGAAATTACGTAAGTTTTTTTCGAAGAAAATGGTTTATCACAGGAACATGAAGTAAAATGGAGGTGTTGTTTTCTAACCGAATTTTAATCTTGGTGGTTCACATAGTATCGCACTGCTTCATATAAATGCAGAGTAAATCTGGACAGTTCTGCTTCCCCAAGGTTTCATAAAAACATTTAATATTTTCACAAGAAGGAAGGTAAAGCTCAAAAGCAATATTGTCTTAAGCAGAATTATTTATAATACTCCTGATATGATGCAGATGCAGCTAAGAAACAGCAGTAGCACAAGTCAGTCTGTTAAACAAAGTGATAAACAGATAAGATAGTAGGTGGCTACACTAACATTATAAAAATCTTTTACTATCCTAAAGCACAGGATGGCAGGTATTTCCTGATAATCACAGTTTCAATGAGCAAGTGGCTGACCTTGGTAATTCTTGTGTTGGTGGAGTTACTCCTCTGTAAAGGCAGAAAACTCTGCATACCTATCAGCATCCAAACCCCTTTCTTTTCTTCCTGCGCACATTCTTACAGTTTAAAGCTGGGAGAAAATTGTAACATCTGTATTCACACTTAAAATGCAAAGAAGTGAGAGGCAATAAAACTCCTGGAACTGTCAATCTACCACTTCCAACAGAACTGTATCACTGGCACTTTGAAAGAACCTGTAACTTGTTTCTTCAACAAAGACCGCTATTCATTAAACTACCTGTGAGAGTTCTCATTGAGTGCAGCAGGGCCCTGTGAGCCCATTTGAGCATGACTAGACCTTTAGCACTCAAGTGGTATTTATGCTTTAATGCAACACCCATTAAGACAGGAATAGTTACTAAGTTTGAGCACTGTTGAAAATATTACTTGTAATGTATTGGTTTAAGAATTTCCATTTATAAATGGATTTCATATAGCGTCAATTAGATACTCTTCAGCTAAATTTATTAGCAGATTTATGGCCCCAAAATACTGCAAATTGGAATAAAAGAGAAATACAAAAAAATCTTCAGAAATAACTTTTCTTTCCAATTATGTTTTCTTTTCTTCTTTGTTTTTTATTTTTATTTTTTTTTTTTCCTGAAAATATTTTAGCTTTATTATTTCTGTCTTTCAGGCTGTGTTTTGGAAAATACAGCACAACTTCTAGAAGCTGACTTTAGGATCCTGTTCTTGTAAATTGTGGCTATCATCTGTTATGATGAACACTCAGTTCTGCAAACACATCTCTATAATGTTTACAAAGAAAAGATGCCCAGTGTTTTTCAGAAGAAGTAAGATAGTTCAAAATATGAGACCTCAATGAACTGAGAGTGAAATAACAAAAGAAAAAAATATCTTCAAAAGAAACTTACATAAGTATGTTCAATTCTCCAGTTCACATCTTTATATTAAAAGTAGGTTTAAATGAGCCATGAGAGCACAAAACTCTTCAACCGGGGAAATGTAAAAGCAGGCATAATTCTGATCCAGTTTTCCAAAAGTCCAAAAAAAAGTTATGTTTTTTTAAGTGTAGTATTATTTTAACAGAATCAAGTTTCCTTTAAGTTGTATTAACTAAGAATTAAAAACAAACAAACAAACAAACAAACAAAAAAACCTGAAATGAGCATTGTAAAAATCATTTGGAAATAATGGAACAAAAACCCTCCAAAATTACAGAATCACAGAATGGTTTGGATTGGAAGAGACATTTAAGATCATCTAGCTCCAACCCCCCTGCTATGGGCAGAGACACCTCCCTCTAGACCAGGTTGCTCAAAGCCCCATCGAGCCTGGTCTTGAATGCTGCCAGGGAGGGGGGTATTCACAACATCACTGGGCAACCTTTTCCAGTGTCTTACCGCCCTCACAGTAAATAATTTCTTCCTAATATCTAGTCTAAATCTACCCTTTTTCAGTTAAAGCCATTTCCCCTTGTCCTGTCACTACCCGCCTTTATAAAAAGGTCCTCCCCAGCTTTCCTGTAAGTCCCCTTCAGCTACTAGAAGGCCGCCATAAGGTCTCCTCCAAGCCTCCTCTTCTCCAGGATGAAGAGCCTCAGCTCTCTCAGCCTGTCTTTGTAGGGGAGGTGCTCCAGTCCTCTGATCATCTTTGTCGTTATTCTCTGCTCCAATCACTTCATGTTCTGTTGAAGACTCCAGAATGGACACAGTACTCCAGGTGGGGTCTCACGAATAGAGGGACAGAATCACCTCCCTTGACCTGTTGGTCACAATTCTCTTGACGCAGCTCAGGTACTGTTGTTCTTCTGGGGTACAAGCGCACATCACCAACTGGTTTTGAGTCTTTCATCATCTTACATCCTCAATCCTTCTCCTCAGGGCTGCTCTTAAGCCACTGTCTAAGTAACCTGTACCTGTGCTCAAGCCTGCTCTGACCCAGCTGTAGGACATTGCACTTGGCCTTGCTGAACTTCATGATGTTAGCATTGGCCACCTCTCAAGCCTGTCCAGGTTCCTCTGGATAGCATCCCTACCTCTAGCATGTCAACTGTGCCACTCAGCTTGGTGTCATCTGCAGATGTGCTGGTTCTTGATGCCTCTATGAAATAGAAGTTGTATTTGCCGGTTATTCTTCATTGGCTTGTTACTGACAGTACTAGGAATGTGACTACTTTTTGTTTTACTTCAGAAAAAAAACGCAAAAAGGAAGGAAAGAAAAATAAAGAAGGAAGGAAGGAAGAGGAAGGAAGGAAGGAAGGAAGGAAGGAAGGAAGGAAGGAAGGAAGGAAGGAAGGAAGGAAGGAAGGAAGGAAGGAAGGAAGGAAGGAAGGAAGGAAGGAAGGAAGGAAGAAAGGAAGGAGAGAAAGAAGGAAAGAAGAAAGAAGAGAGGAAAGAAGGAAGAAGGGAAAGAAGGGAAGAAAGAAAGAAGGAAGAAGAAAGAAAGAAAGAAAGAAAGAAAGAAAGAAAGAAAGAAAGAAAGAAAGAAAGAGAAAGAAAGAAAGAGAGAGAGAGAGAGAGAGAAAGCCTCAATACATACAAAAATGAATTCCCAAGCATTATTTCAGATTTTAGCCAAATTTCATATTTCTGTGTCAATAGACCATAATATCTAATAACATCATAGCTCCAGCTTCTTAAATATCACTTAGGAATTCATGTCAGCTAAGTCTAAGTTTATAGACTGAACTACTAAATTGAACGTTGTTACTCAATTATTCCTATTTTCAAATTGTCGAATCATCCTTTTCATTTTTGATCTTTCAGTTCTCTCCCAACCAACATGGGCACAATCAGAAGAAAGTATGGGTTAAGAATCAATCTGTAAATGAATTACATCTGTCTGTCCTATCACAGACAAGAAGAGAATCTAAAACCATGGATGTGGGTCACACTGTGCCTCTTGACCTCAGTGTCATCAGTGATTACAAACATGATTACAAACACACGTAATTTTCAGATGCTTGAATTCTTTGTATTTCAAGCATGCCAGTGCTTGCTTATCCTCCTTTATGTCAACTGCTGTCCAGGGCAATGCACACTAGTGGCTCTGAGACAGGAGTATAACCAATCCCATCTATAGCTCCCACCATCACTGGATTGGTTTGGTTCTACTCTGGTGTCAGTTTGGTATTTCTGCTGCTGGTAATCTACAAGCATCTACCTGCCAGGCCTGCATGCTGAAATACAGCTAAGCAAGGCTTAATTTACAGCTCATGGAAATGAGGCCACAAAGAAGCCTGTTAGAGACTTTATTTCTCTCTTTTTTTTTTCCTTTCATTCACATTGAGGCAGTTAAGAGTCTTATCCATCTAACTGTGTTAGACCTATGGTTTGCTTGTTGTTTTTTCAAAGAGTTTCTTAACCCATCGTTAGCCAGAAAATTGTTCTGATTCTTCTTTTCTGCTTAGAGCCTATCCTTTGTCTACACCCACTGCAAATGGCTGCAGCTTTGCTACTGGCTAAAGATGATGTGGGTTTGTGCCCCAAATTGATTAATTATCGCAGATAAGATTTGTTAAAAATAATTTAGCTCAAGAGAGTCTGTCAGTCAACATCAAATTTCATATTAAGTTTAAATTATCATTTAGTTAATGATGAACATCTGGTGTGTTTATCTGCCTAATCTGATCTCATGCTATAATATATTTACTTATTTATATATAAATGCTTTCTAAAAGTGCAAATTGTTCTGATTAGGTAAACTCTTCAGTCTGTCATATTTCATCTTTTTTCTATTTTTTTTTTCCACTAGTGGAAATAATTCCTTATAGTAATGAATGGTGACATGTCAACAAATACAGAAATCTCAAAGTACCTTGACCTTTTTGCAAAATTGAGAAGTCTGAACAACATTTGACTAAACATTTGTGGGAACTGACCTTGTCTGGTGCTACATGCTATATTTTATGATGACAATTCTAATTATTCCTGAGATACAGACATCTGAATATTGCAGTTTTGCATTGTATACATTACAAATCCCATCACAGCATGCCAAGACTCCAGCTGTTTTATATTGACACATTTTTACCTTCGTCTATATTTGGTTTCGACTAAGGTAAAAAATTAGCTGTCCTCATAAATGATTCCTACTATCCATTGAAGAAATATAGCATGACACAATAAAAAGCACAGAGAATGAATATACAAAATGAGTAGTTAAAATATGTTCAAAATTTTAAATGCATATTTAGCAGCAAATTCTGCATTCATTCTCATTCTCGCTGTAACCACTCATGACCAGTTGCCATCTAGTCTCCATCAATCTCTGGGCCTGGCCCTCCATCCAGCTCCTTACCCAGCAAAGAGTGTACCCACACAAGCCGTGGGCTGCCAGCTTCTCCAGGAGGTTCAGCAAATTCAAATTCAAGATTTTGCATCTGGGTCAAGGCAACCCCCACTAACAATTAAAAGTGGGAGATGGGAGGATTGAGCGCAGCCCTGCCAACAAAGACCTGGGGGTACCAGAGGATGGGGAGTTGCACATGAGCCAGCAATGTGCCCTCACAGCCCAGAAAGCCAGCTGTATCCTGGACAGCAGGTCGAGGGAGGTGATCCTTCCCTTCTACTGTGCACTGGTGAACCCTCACCTTGAGTACTGCATCCAGATGTTGAGTCCTCAGTATGAGAGAGACATGGACCTATTGGAGTGCATCCAGAGAAGGGTCACAAAAATGATCCACCGGATGGAACACCTCTCCTATAAGGAAAGGCTAAATGAGCTAGGGTTGTTCAGCCTGGAGAACAGAAGGCTGCGAGGTGATCTGATATAGTGGCCTTTCAGTACCTAAAGGGGAGCAACAGGAAAGGTGGGAAGAGACTCTTTAGCAGGATTTGTGATGACAGAACAAGAGGAAATGACTTCAAGCTTAAAGAAATTTTAACATTTGGTTGGAAGCCAGTCACAAGTGTTGCCCCCAAGTGTCAACCTTGGGACCAGTGCTCTTCAACATCTTTATCAATGACACAGACAATGGAATCGAGTGCATCCTCAGCAAGTTTGCAGATGACACCAAGCTGAGCAGTGCAGTTGATAAATTGGAGGGAAGGAAGGCCATCCAGAAGGACCTGGACAGGCTGGAGAAGTGGGCCCATGTGAACCTATTGAGGTTCAATAAGGCCAAGTGCAAGGTGTTGCACTTGGGCCAGGGCAATCCCAGATATTTATACAGACTGGGGGGAGACCTCCTTGAGAGCAGCCCTGCAGAGAAGGACTTAGCGATCCTAGTGGATGAGAAGCTGGACATGAACAAGCAATGTGCACTTGCAGCCCAGAAGGCTTACTATATCCTGGACTGCACTAAAAATGGGGTGACCAGCAGGGAGAGGAAAGGGATTGTCCCCTCTACTCAGCTCCTGTTTCCTGTCTGGATAACAGTGTCTAGAGGCCTGGGGCCTCCAGCACAAGAAAGACATGGAGCTCTTGGAACAAGTTCAGAGGAGAATATCTAAGATGATCAGAGGGCTGGAGCACTTCTCCTATGAAGGAAGGTTGAGGGAACTGGGATTGTTTAGCTCGGAGTAGAGAAGGCTCTGGGGTGACCTCACTGTCGCCTTCCAGCACTTGAAGGGAGGCGGGAACGACTGTTTTCATGTGCGGATAGTGACAGAAAAAGGGAGAATGGCCTTAAACTGAGACGGGGAGGTTTAGGTTAGATATTAGGAGGAAGTTTTTCACTCAGAGGGTGGTGACACACTGGAACAGGTTGCCCAGAGAGATTGTGGATGCCCCATTCCTGGAGGCATTCAAAGCCAGGCTGGATGTGGTTTTGGGCAGCCTGGTCTAGTGGCTGGTGACACTGTCCATGGCAAGAGGATTGAAACTAGACTTTCTTTGAGGTGCTTTTCAACATAGGCCATTCTATGAAAATTTAGCTTGCATGTAAGGAAAAAGTATTTTATAGTGAGGATGGAAAGGAACTGAAAAGGCTGCCTGGAAATGTGATTGATGCCACATCTCTGGAGACTTACAAGGAGAGGCTGGATAAAGCCCTAGGCAACCTGATTTATCTGTACATGTCCCTGGTCACTGAAGGGGAGTTGGACTATATGACCTTTAAAAGTCCCTTCCAGCTCTAAGTATTCTATGATTCTTTGATTCTAGGAAGTTGTGAAGCAGATTAAAGTGGCTATGTGAAACAACGTTCGTAGTCCAAACATAAGGGATCCTTTCTTTCATTCAGCTGATCTTGAAATATTTTCATTCCCAATTTATTTGAAAATACGTATTTATATTTGACTCCATGTCTCATTCCAATTTATAGGAGGGAGAGGAGGTTCTTTTTAATATATGTATACCTGGTGTGAAATTAAGAAACAATGGTTCAAATGTTGGTCTGGCCAACATTTTATATTATATTATAAATCCTAATCAGGGATATGGGGAAGGGAAGGACGGCAACTATTATGAATTAGGGTGATGGGGAAGGGAAGGAGAGTGATAGAAAAGATAGGAAAGAAGCAAGAATTGCCTGAAGCAGGAATAGTCGCCACCAGGATCCAGCAGTGGTCCAATTGCATGCCGTTTCAAAGATCTGAGGCAAAAGTGCAGGGGGAGAGCAGTAGCACTGTGGCCGGCCTTGGGCAGCAAGCAGGTAGCAGGAAGAAGTTGCAGAGACCGTCTGGGAGGAAGCAGCAGGACTCAGGTAGCAGGCACAGGAGAGTCTGTCAGCATGCAGGAATTCTGTAGTGAGGAATCTGATGGCAGACACCTTTGTTCTTCTTCTTCAGCATGCTGATAGTGCACAGAGCAAGTCTAGGAGGGAGAGAGCCAGGTTGTAAGGCTTCTCATGTCAGAAACCTCTTTTTCATGAGGAATCTGTTGCCAGAAAACCTCAACCTCGTGATTGTAGGTCCCCATTTTATCCTTCTTTTTCTGGCAGTGTGACATCCCTGGGTGCTTGAGCAAGAGTCATGTGAGTATCCCTTGAGATGGCCATCTTCCTCAAGGTAAGCCCACACAAAAGACTGCTTCACAGCCATTAAGCTGCAGCTTCTCTCTCGTTGCCCCTGGCCTTGTCCACAGCTGTGTCCCTCAGACAAAGGATTTCTCAACCCTTGCCCAGGACTTGCTTGGACTTGTTTATCTGTGTCCTCAGCAAGCTTTGAGATAATGATGTTAAAGATTAATCTCTTACACTCCAGCTCTGTAATCACCAGCAGTATAGACAAAGGTTTTAAACTTCAAAGTGCCACTGTAAATTTATTTTGATCCTTTCTCTCTCCCTTCCAAAATCAGCCTTCTTTTCTCTTTGGGTGGTAATGTGTTAGAACTAGGAAAGTGATTTTTCTGAAAGTTTATATATTAAATTTATACTATGTGCAAGTGCTTTAAAGTTTACACAGTTTATTAAATACTGACACAAGAGCTGTATATGCCTAGAGCAAAATTGTCATGAAACTGTGATAGCGGTAGATTGACACGAACCATAAAAGAAGAAACTCAAGTGTTGTCAGTGATGTCACTATAATATTTAAAAAGAAGTAAGAGGAAGAACTTAGGTGCCCTGAACTCGTAAGAAATGCCAGAAAACTAATTATTTTGAGAAGACAGTACATAAACAGAGCCCAGAGATAAATGGTGCTCCACTTTGAAGCTTGAGCCTTCAGCAGTGTCCTGCCTCAATTGGTTATGCTTTATATTGCCAAATATGCTAAAAAACAACACGAATTGTTTTCATATGGATAGAAAAACATATCAGTGGCAGACCTGTCAGTGGTAATTTCAAAAGGTTTACCCGCAAGTCTTCAACTCCTGATATTTTCAGAGATTAAGAATTTACCTACTGGTAATTTAAGCTTGACTGCAATCCGTATGTCACTGTCAATTACCCTCTTCTGTCCAAGGAATATTTTGATAGAAGTCAGAATACAACTGTTAGTATTTATGTGCATGCTTTTGTCCTTCACCTAATCTTGTTTTTTTTAAAAGAAAAAAAACTTTATTTTTTTTCTTTTTGACAATTCCTCATTAAAAAATGTATTCTTTGCATTTGTTTTTGCTTTATTTTGTTATTTAGGATACACTTATCTTTATATGATTTAAGAGTAAAATTTGGAATTATACTTTTCAAGACAAGATATGCCCTGTTGTTAAAGTGAGAAAACAGAGGAAAATATAATAGTGAATTATCAGTTTCTTAAACTTTTTATCTAAGTTGAATTACTATTCTTATTTCATGTGAAACATTCTTTTAGAGTCTTTCAAGGTGAGGCTGGATCAGGCCCTGGGCAACCTGATCTAGCTGTGGATATCCCTGCTCACTGCAGGGGAGTTGGACTAGATGATCTTTAAAGGTCCCTTCCAACTTTAAGGATTCTATGATTCCATGATTCTGTTAAATTATAATCTTATAATTCTAATTGGATAAAAATAATTTATTTCCTTCAATACTTTTTCTTAAATTTCTAAGTATTAATTCCTCTTTGTATTTCCAAATAAAAAGGTCTTGATTTAGTAATTCTGTTTTCCTGAACAGCTTGGTGAAATATATTTTAATAAGACAATGAAGGGGGTCCTGAAATTTGTGTTCAGAGAATGGAACTGAAAAAAATTGGAATTAAATGTTTAAGTTGTAGAGACTTCAAGTAAATATTCAGAAGCATTGGTATATGTACATTATAGGAAAATAGGATGAAAAATATCGCCTGGATCTTTCTACTGAGTTATTGTTTTGACTTCTAATTCTGCTACTTGTAGGTAAAGTACAGCATCTGGCACAAGAAGTCAAAATGAAGAGGTGAACTTTCTTTACCAATAAGATGACCTGTTGTAGGCATAAAACTGGTTAAAAATTATGAACCTACAATCTTTGTATAATATATGGGTGATATCTTACCACATGCTACCAGAAAAATTCAAAATCCTCTTAATAAATCTTATCTTTTCTATAGTTAAACCTACTCAAGATTGATATAGAAAAAGTATGTTGGTGGATGAATGGCAACACAATGTGTCTTTCCCACTTTTAGAGGAACCTTGGTCTATTTATATCCAACCTTTACCACCACAGTACCAGGAAACATGAAAAAGATGAAATACCTAAAATACACACTTTAGAATCTAATTTATATCTAAGATTTTTTTTTCAATAAATTTCTTTAATAGCTAAACTTCAAAAGCTGAGGATTTTAATGGTTACAGACTGTAAACTCTCTGCTTCTACATATTTAGGATAAGAAAATAAATTGCCACTTATAGTGATGCTTACAAAGAACGCATTGGAAGCACCTTTGTGTCCATAGTTTGAATTTTGAAATTTTAAACATATATACTAGAAGAAAGAGAAGAAAATTCCTTGCCAACTTAAGAAAGAAAGTATTATGAAAATAAAATCATTCAAAAACTTTTATTTTTAAAATGCCAGTGCTACTGTTTTGTGGCTCTAGCCCACCCAAAATAAGACAACCCTTGTCTCCTTTTTGATATTTATAAATATGCCTCCTTCTCTCCTTTTTGATATAAGTAAATATGCCTGAAAGATTAATCTTAATGAAAATATGGCTGCTTGAAAACAGTGTTAGTAGAATCACAAATATGAACTACTTTAAGTAGTTTTGAGGTACCAAATCTTTCTAACTGGAGCTGTAACTGTGACTATTCCATTATTATGGAACTTCCACAACTCTGCTTCAAATATCTCTGTGGATAAACTTGTGCTTAGAAGAATGAAATTTTGTATTCTAGCAAAATTACTTAAGAGAGGTGAAGTAATTTATTAAAATAAAATACGTCACCACTTCATATTCATCTGTCATCCCTCACATTAATTAAGTCTGAAAAGACACTTCCATGCACTTTATATCTCCAACTTATAAACACCTATTTGATTGAACTATTATCAGTAAAAATACAAAGCACTGAGAAATACAGGAGTTCAGAACTTCTTCTTACCAGAGATAATTTTGTCTTAACTGTACGATCTGCCTAGTCATCAGGCCTTTATCTTATTATAGCTTAGCTCTGCTAATTCTCTAATACACTAAAAGTCCATCACACCTACGTAGCCATTGAAGAGCAAAGATTAGACATTTAATGTGAATTGGAACTCCTGGAGACTCTTATGAATTTTGAAACTGTAACTAGGAGTCAATGAATATAAAATAGTCTGTGTTAACAAAATGTGTCTGTGGGAGGAAACAACAACCAACAACAAGTTAACCTCAAAGCTGGGAGAGATCACCTTCCAGCATTGCTCTCTCTGGCAAAGGACTCCTTGGCAGCTCCTTGTGCTTTTTCCATTTCTGCTTATTCAATAAAAAATAAATGAAAAAGAAAAAAAAAAGAGAGAAGGTATTACTAGTATCATTGCAAATGAATGAGTAGAAACGTTTGCTTCATTTTGATAAGCCTGCTAAAAATCTTTGTAAGACAAATAATAGATTTTGGGTTTTTGTTGTTGTTGTTGTTGTTGTTTCTTTGTTTGATTGATTATTTTTTTTTGACTATGTAAAATGTAATTTCCCTTTTATTCACAATTAGAAGTTAAGCATCGTATACTTCATAACAACAACAAAAATCTGATACTTGCAAAGGAGTTTCAATAATTTTAGTATATAATTGTCTTATACCTTTATGAATCCTGACACAGTCTGAATCTTAAAATATAGTATTTCTTTCTTGGGAATGCATAAAATGTATTTTTAGTAGAAATACATTAATGGTGTAAAAATATGTTTGACAGTTTAAGTTGTCTCTGACACTATGATGTAGTTTACTGTATTGCAGTTTGAGGACTTCTTTCCTATGTTGATTTTATGCATGTTTTTGTGTACACAACATTCCTAAACAAATGGATATGATTTCTTGGTTTCTAGATAAAACAAACTAATATTGTTCCTGAAAAAATATAGCGCTGACATCAATATAAATTTTATTTATTTCATGGGAGTTATATCTGGAGTAAATGAGCAGATGATATTGCAAATTGAAAATCTGATGAATGGCAGGGTCCAGAGAGTTGTGGTAAGTGGCACAAAGTCTAGTTGGAGGCAAGTCATGAGTGGTATACTCCAGGGATACACTCCTGCTTAACACTGATGGTCAGGATGATGAGACAGCCATCAGGCAGTCTTCAGATGACACAGAACTTGAAGAAATGGTGAAACACCAGAGCTTCATGCTGTTATCCAGATGGACAAGGACAAGCTAGGGAAATGAGCTGACAAGTATCTTATGAAGTTCAGGAAGAGAAATGAAAAGTCCTGCATATGAATAGAAACAACCCTATACTCTAGTACATGCTGAACACCAACCAGCAGGAGAATTTTGGAGGAGAAGACCTAGGGGTCCTGGCTAGACAGAAAGTTGATAGTATGTTATTTTAGATAACAAAGATTTGCAGTGTGATTATGGTAAACTCTGTGGTACATTATTATTTGCTGACCACTACTGGTATTTAAGAGAAGATGGAAGATGTGATTCTTACCTTAATATAACAATTTTTTTTTAAAGTTTATCATTAAGACACTCTTTTTATTCAAGGAATTCCTCCAACTTTGTTCTTTCACCTGCCTGAGCCAGATGCTCTTGTCGTCCACTGGAAAATCTTCAGCTTCTTAGTCTGATACTTTACTACCATAGGAAAATGTCCACAGTATAACCATTGTGTAAGTTTTCTTCTGATTGTATCTGGGTTTAATGAACTTAGACCAATTGACAGAATTTCAGTCTGTGTTTGGTTGCATTATCAGTTTCATAAAATGACTTCAATAATTAAACCTTGAAAAAATGCTGCTGGCTATAAGTATCCTTAAGTGAAATTTTAAATTAACATTCATATAATGCAAATGAGATGTTAGCTAATGTGAATGTTGTAATCTCTCATCCAATAGACTTGGAAGGCAATTTAGAGTGAATAACAAAATTGTACTAATAGATGCATTTAGACATATCTGCTTATGAAAGAATTACTGTTTTGTCCCTTGAGAGAGTCTTAAGCTATACATGAAAATAAACAGAAAGATAAAACAAATCTCATCAGAGAGGAAATCCAGCTTTGTCTCCAAGTGACCCTAATTAAGTGATGATTATCCTTTCTAGTGCAAACCAATTTGCTATTAACTTCTATGAGAAGCACGTTTAATGGCTAAAGCTCTTGAAGATATTAATGCTAGTATATATAATACTACATATATCTGTACCCAGCTTTCTTCTATCTCTTTGGCTATTCTGCTATATTCAAATGAAAATAAGTCAGCTACCAATTTTTCATATATCTTCTCCTCTAAGCTTGTACATTCTCTATGTATCAGCTGTTATTTTCACTATATTAATTCTTGGTGCATCATAAGGTTCAGAAAAAAAACCAACAACAAACAAACAAACAAACAAACAAAAAAAAAAAAAAAAGGAAAATGCCCAAGACAAGGAGGAAAAGAAGTCTCTTCAATTTCTCTCCCCTACCCTCTTCTCTCTTTCCCTTCTCTTCCTTTCCCACTCAGGGGAAACTGAAAAATATTACTTCTTATTGAGAAAGGAAAAAACATATTCGTGATTAAGCTCAATAAATGACGAGGGCTGCTCTGAAAGTAATGTCCCTTATTTTATTATGTTGGATGCTTGTAGTATGGCAGCAGAGGCTGAACCCTCTTGCCAGTATTCTTTTAAAGTCTGTTGCCATGCAACATATGACGGCAGAGAGACATTCTGTTAAAATGATGTCTGACATAGAAAAATGTATGAAGCAGAGGTGTGCAATTGAATTCCTCTATGTGAAAGACAAGGATGTGAGCACAGTGAGATAGTGGGTAGTACATTTCAGCAGTGGCAACTGTCGGTCACCTCCACTCTTTGAATCTATTATTTTTTCAAAGAAAAAAAAAAAAAACAAAAAACAAACAAAAAAAATCCACAAAGCTAGTATACAAGTGTGGTATTTTTGTTTGTTTTTCTATGTTTTTTTATTATTATTATTTGATATATTTTTATTTGATATTAAGTGTAACAGATTTGTAATTAGATAGGTCACTCCCTGAAGTGTTGTTTCATTAACACTTGCTAAATGTTTATGGAGACCAAACAGTGGAAGTGAGCACAGTGAGGTGATGGATGGTGTGTTTCAGCAATGACAACAGTGACAGTGGGTCACTTCTGCTGGGATAGACTTTGGTGAGCATGGCATGCAGGTTCTTGTTCATTACTGGCAAAAATGTATAGCTAATGGTGGTGACTGTACTGAAAATTAGTGTTTCGTAGCTGAGAATTTACTCAACCAAACTGTTATTGAGTTCTTTGTATCTGTTGTACTTTCCATGGAAATAAATAGGAGTGAATAATTTTGGAGAAACTAACGTATACGTGGCTGAAGACATTTCCTATTGATTCAGTGCAATCCAGGCAAGCCAACAGGTTGGACAGCCATGTATAATCCAATAGCCCTCTGGCAAGTACTTACAACTATTTAAAGAAATGTTCTATAAATATGTAGTCAACTGAGGTCTGCTTCTCCATACTCAAATAGAAGAAATACTTCAAAACTGACTAAATTATTGAAAACTGTTTGGGCTACATGTGATAATTTTGTACGAAGAATAAATAGAACTTGAGTCTCATTAAACATGGGCAGCTTCTGATGATACAGAGAAGCAGTTTATTATCAGCATCAATAGGCTTATCAAGGAAATCACAAAAACAGTTGCACTCAGAGAATACAATGTTCTATTCAATATCAACTCCTTTTATGTACAGCAAGTACAGCAGATTTCAGACAAGAAATCACAGCATTCATGAAGAAGAATCTGAATTTTTGAAGATCTTAAAAATAAGTTACTAACTCTTCTTTAACATTTCTAAATGAAACTGCTAAATTGTGTTCTGAGATTTAAGCGTCAGTGTTAAAACACCCCATTGTATTGATAGTTAGCATGATGAAAAAAAAAAAAGTTGTTACTCAAGAAAACTTAAAATGCTTATTAATATTTTAAAGATTTATAATTTACATATATTTTTGGTTTCCAACTATAACTGTGTATTTATAGGAGGGTGAGGAGGTTCTTTTAATATCTGTATACCCGGCATGAGATTAAGAAGCAACAGTTCAAATGTTAGTCCAGCCAGTTTATTATAAATCCTAATCAGGGAGATGGGGAAGGGGAGGACGGACACTATTATGAATTAGGGTAATGGGGAAGGGAAGGAGGATGATAGAAAAGATAGGAAAGAAGAAGCAAGGATTCTTGATAAGAAGCAAGAGGGACATAGTTACCACCATGGATCCAGAGTGATTCATAGTTCAGTCACTGATCTTCAGTAGTGGTGGGTCATCGGGCATTGTTGTTCTGTTGACGACGACAGGTGACCACAGCGATGATGGCCTCTTTTCAATGGTAGTACCAAGTTATTTATTAAATTCAAAGTGGTTGAGTCAGCTTTCCTTGGAGTGACAGCTTCTGGCTCTGGGATCTCAGCGGAAACTTCTTTGTTCCTATCTTCC
Source organism: Meleagris gallopavo (assembly GCF_905368555.1). Classification (NCBI taxonomy): domain Eukaryota; kingdom Metazoa; phylum Chordata; class Aves; order Galliformes; family Phasianidae; genus Meleagris; species Meleagris gallopavo. Next base: position 77,929,838 of record NC_139406.1, on the reverse strand, counting down.
TTGCCTTACCAGCAGATAAGAGGGAGCAGAGAGGCGCCAACTTGTATCTTGCCTTCACAGGATACAATGGCATCATCCCCCAGTCTCCCACAGCAAGCTGGAGTTATTTGGTCACAGACTAGATCTTCTACCAGTAAACAGTCCTGAGCACTATCTTCCAAAGGTAAACAGCTCCAAAGAAATGCTTTCAAATGTAAAATTGTCCACACAGTGATGTTGATTACCACACAGCAACACCCATCTCTCATCTCCTAGAATCTTATCACAATACCTCAGAAAGCAAGCTTTGAGCCAGAGAGCAAAGAAGTTTCTGAAATAATTGACAATTTACAGTATAGTTTGCTAAGAATGCAAATAAATCAAATTCTTTATTTAGGTGTTTTCTACTCCACATTTTAAATGACTTCTTGAATTTAGACTATGTTTTTGAAAATGAAATGTTCTTAAAATGACATCTCATCAGATTTCAGCCTGAAGTATCTGAAGAATTTAAAGACCTGTCCTCAGGAATTTGATTATGGAAGCAGTTTCAAATATACTGCCTTTTCTGGAAAAACAGCAATAACAAATAGAACATCCAGGAAGATAAATATTATCTACCTTAGTCACACTGTAAGGAAATGAAAAACTGATAAAGAGCAAGGGCATAGGAAAAATAAATATTACAAGGTAGAAAGGAAAATATAAAATAGTGGTTAAATTTCAATCATTTTATGTATCCTGTAAAATCATTACACGTATGTTGTAGAGTAAAAACACAATTGAGTGCAATTTACTGTATGCATTGTCTATATTGGCATATTGGCTCAGTAACATCAATAGTACCCATCATAAGACACTGTGATTTTATTGGTTGGTTGGTGGGTTGGCTTTTGTGTTTTGTTTTTTGCTTTGTTTTTTTTTTTTTTTTCTCTGTGGTCATAAAATAGATCTGAAGAAATGGCTTAAGAAAAAAAATGCCAACAGGTAAGGGCAAAGAAAAAAAAAATTGAAGGAGTAATGCTGGAGATTTTACTGCAAGAACACATAAAAACAACTCCACCACACTGTTTCTAATCTGAATCTCTTCAGTAGTAAATCACCCTGGTTTTCTGGCAGGCTGTGAAGTCCTGAGCACTGTAGTAAAACATGCAGAGATTTTGCTCAACTTTATGGAAAATTGCATGCTATTTACATTTTCAGAGAGATTGCTCTGGATTTCCATTGGAAAAACTGAAACTGCAAAACTGCGGAATTTCAAATACACATCTTTTCTAATCTTATTTAAATTAAACTTCTGTTAAACTTATTTTACCATTTGTTTATTAAGTCAATGTGCTGAAATACTGTTAGAGGAAAAATTAGGAAATTTAATTCAGTATAATTCACAACACATCTAATTTGGATCAATAGTCTTTGAATATGATCTCTTGAGGTCCCTTCTAACCACTGTAATTCTGTGATTCTTTGATTCTGTAATATAATGAATTTTCTTGAAAGCAGGGAAACAGCTTATTTTTCTATTTATGAAAAAAAAATCTAAAATTCTAAAGCAATTCTAAAATTAAGCAGTCCTAATTTTACATAAAAAGGCTGTGTAAAAAGACTGGGTTGATTGTAACTTTGAAATGCCAACATTTCAGCTATTTTGATGTACTCCATCAGTGCTATAATCTGACATCAAGATATCAATGGAATTCTAAGATGTTCAAAATGATCATTCAAGTAAAAAACCTTGGGATATCCCTAAGTAAAAGTTATATTTCATTTACATTTCAAGTTAATTAACATATATTAAAAAAAAAAAAAAAACAGAACAAAAGAAACCCCATACTACTTCAATGGTAAGAGAAATTGCAATAGAAGACACCAAGATGCAAGTGGTTAATTGTACAAGGTGCCAACATGTCAAAATGATTGACATATCTAGATTTTCACATCCAGAGATCCACATATTACAGTAAATGATTGTCCAGTATGAATTGATTTCCTGGATCAGAACTACATATATAATATATAAATTGAGAATGATGGAAAGAATGTGACAAGAAATCAATTAAATAATACAGTTTCAGAATTCTAGGATTGACTACTAAATTTCTCTCCTTCCTTTCTACTGACATTCAAACAGATTTTCTTTTCATGCCCTTGTGGAATTCACAGTCCTGAGGCATATGGAACAAGTGAAGAGTTATTCAAGACCCTGAATTTTTTGAGAGTGTACTTCCAGTTTAAGGAACTAGTGTACAAACCTTTGAACACTATCCACAGGAATAAAGGACCAGAAGAGAGTTGACCTCTATTTAAGGACATTTTTCTTACAGTGCAAGAGTTGTTATTTCAAAAGTGTAAGATATCAGACAAGACTTGAGACGAGCATGTCTGAGTAAGGAATTCCTGGTCAAACTGAAGTTGTAAGGAAGAAAATGCATAAGCAGTTCAAAATTTTTCTTGGGAAGAGTATATAAATGTGTAGCAATAGGATCAGAAAAACTAAGGCAAATTGGAACTGAATTTGGATAGGAATGTGAAGAGCGATAAGACAGTTCAGAAAAGGATGACTAAAGAAAATATATTCCCTTGATAAATAACACAGAAGAACTAGTGATGATTGAGTTGGAGAGGCTGAAGCATTTTTTATTCTATTTTATTTTATTTTTTTCTTAATTTTCACTGGTTATCACTCTTTGCACATCTTTCAAGTCCTTAAACCCAAAGACTAAGGGAACAAAGTCCCTTGCACTGTTAGAGAAGATCACACCAAAGACTACCTGACTTATCTAGTGGTTTCCTGTGATAGAGTAGCTGCAACAGCGGGCATGGACAGAGCAATTGATGTAAGACCTTTGATAGGATCCTCCACAACATTCTCCCCATCAAAATGGAGGGATATAGATTTGATGGATGGGCTGTTAAATACATGAAGTATCGACTGAATGGCCACCTTGAAAGAGTTAGAACCAATGATTCAGTGTCCAAATGGAAAACAGTAATGAGTGGTGCCTCTCAAAGATCCATACTGTAATCAGTACTATTTAATTTCTCCATCAGTGACACAGTTAGGGAGATATGAGTGCATCTTCAGCAAGTTTGTGATGACAGCAAATAGAGTGGAGTAGCTGATGTAGTATCCAAAAGGGACCTTAAAAGGCTTGAGGAGTGAATCCTTACCCTAAAATTAGATTAGGTAGTTCATGGTTTTGACAAAATGTGTTTCCAAGGTTGGAAATTTCATAGCATTCTTAGGAAATCTGTTACAGTAATTGAGCACACTCACTGTGATTTATTTTTTTCCATTTATATTCACTGAGAGTTTTATTTGTTTAACTTCTCCTATCGCTTTTGAAAGATATTTCCTGTCTTTTATCTCTTCAACTCCCTTTAAGGTAGTGGAAGACTGAAATTGGTTTCACTCATTGTTTTTCTCTTTCCCAGGTAGAATAAATCTAATTTCTAGGCCTTTCTTTGTAAAACATATTCAGTGTTCCTCAGTCATCACAGTGGACCTTTCTTATTTCAGTTTTTCAATATTTCTCATGTACTGGGGGCAAATACTGTACATGTGACCTCGAGAATATTGACTAAGAGGGAATAACCATTTCTCATGGCCTGCCTACTAAACTCCTCCTAATGCAGATCAGTATGTGAATAACTTTCTTTGTCACATTCATACACTGTTGATTCAAGTCTAAATTCCTACTTGCTGTTTATCAGGATCCCTGCTTTTTCTTGCAAAACTTTTCCTAAGTTTCTCATCTCATATGCAGGTCATTATATTTGTCTCAATTGAATTACATGAGATTTCTATTAACCCATTTAACTACCTTTTAAAATTCTCTCTGAATGCCTTCCAGAAAGGTATGATATTAACAAACCATGCAGACACTTAAGGAAAATAATTGTTACAAACATTGAAATAAGAAAATTCAGCAAAATTGTTACTTGCTTTGGAATATAATTCACTACGGTACTTCATAGCAGTCACTTTCAACACAACTTAGCAAAAAAAGTTAAAAAGAAAATAGTTTATGAGGGCAAGAAACTAATGTAAGGCTTATACAATTGAATTATTTTATTCTTGGGCAAAAAAAAGTTATCTTGTTCTCGGCACAAAATTCTGAAACTGATACTATATACACTAGGGCTTTGCAAAGTTAAATTTAGTAGTGCATGAGAGACAGCCAAACAAGAAATTGATATTGCATGAAATGCAAAGCATTATTGTTCACAGATCAAATGTGTAAATAAGCTCTTATGCACTATCTATCAATCAAGTTAACCATGCATTTTCAAAATATATACACAATCCTTAAAGTATATTAATTTACAGTCTTAGTTAGGAGGAAAACAGTTTAGTTTTATTATTTAAATTAAACTTTATAACAATATTATGTCCAGTTTTTTTTTCCAAATGTTTATTTGCATGATGCTGAATATATCAATAACAACAGCAACAAAATATCATTTGATCTTCAGCCAAGCCTAAACTAATTCCTCCAAATCTCACCAAACCAAACCTCAAACTAATCACTTTTCTAAAAACCAGAGAACAACCATAAAAAGTTATGAACAGAGTTAGTGACATAAGAAATATCAGGAAAGATAATACCGAAGCCAGATGAATTAGTAATTCTTACTAACGCTCATTACTTTATCAGCAATTGACAATAAATGAAATAAATACCATGCAGAAATCAGATAATATAGAAAATTCCAGAGATTAAGATGTTTATCAATACCTACATGTGAATATGTATATTTATTGATAGCATTAGAATTAATAATTCATCTATTTATCTAGTATATTTATCTATTGAAACCAATTTCTAAGAACAGTGAACACCACTTGCTACTGCTTAATTTTCCTTTCTCTTAAACATGCACAATGTACTTCTTTTTGCACAGGACACATTGTGAGTGTGTGTGTGTGTGTATTTATGTAGACAAATATCTATTTTTCATATATGGTTTTTGACATCTCTGTTCAACTGTTTACAATACTCTCTATTCATAGTTCTAGGGCTGTTCCTCAGGGAAATATGACTTTATGGTTTAGTGTTAAATGTCCATCAAACAATGTTGCCAAGATCCATCCTTTTTTGCCAACATTTTACTTATTAATCTGTATGTAGAAAGTCTGAGAGCAATGCCTATCATCAAATAAAACCCAAATTTGTCCTTTTGATTTTCTAATTAGGTTCTTTATTCATTTTACTCTGATATGCAGATACTGTACCTGATTTCTGGAAGTACTCTGATTAAATATGGTTCAACAGCAATGTCTTTCTAAGTAACTACTGCAGTCATTCATATATGCTTCATTAACTAAAGTGTGGTGAGTATTTGAAATTTTAGGATGAAAAGAAGCCAAGAAAATCATTGAGGTATACTGCATTTTGCCTTAACAGTTTTCTTCACATGACTTAATGACTAAATCAAAGGAAATGGGAGCAGAAGTACTTAGCAGTATTTCTCCTATTACTTGCTCTGTGATCTTATTGAAAAAGATACTTTATGTCACAGATTCTTGCATTTTTAAAGTTAAGTGTTCCAAAGACATAGTCTTGGAAATAGGTGGCTTAGCTATCATCAATTATTTCCCAAAAAAACTCAGCATTCCATAGCTTGCAATTCTAACCTACTGTGCTAACACTGCATTTAGTAAATCTGCTGCTAATCTAATTCAATCCTAATTCAAATTCTTGGGAGAATACAGTTTTTTGTAATCACAGATCTAGAAATTCAACCAGTGAGGCTTCTCACAGTACATATCTCTTAGGACGATGTAAATTCTGTTTTAAGAGTGAAGTAGTGAAAAAATTATGCAAGGACCCACTAATCACTAACCAGTAACAAATCATGTGCATGCTAAAGAAACAGGAGTTGACAGTCAAAAAAATATAAGGCATTTTGTATTCTTTATAATCTTACACCTGTAATCAATGTCACTTGCTTTAAGGAGTCCTGTGTAAAGATAGGAAGGTAAAAATTATACGAAACACTGAAAATAATCCTATTCTAAAGAACAACTATTGAAAGAATATTAGAAATAATAGATAATAAAATATATAGAATAATATATATAGAATAATAGAAAAAAATACCTGGCATATATATACAATATTATGAATCACCTTAGAATGTCAATTTTTAGTGCATTGTTATTCTAAGATGTTAAAGCCTTACTGCTCAGTGTTCAGGGTTCCACTGCCTTTTTCATTTTAAGTACTTGCTTTTTTTTCAAAAATAAATTGTTACAACTTTTATATTTGCATAGCTGATAAAATTGATTACCAGTGAAAAGCTTATGCCTTTCTTTAGATTGTTAGTGACAAAATTTTACCATAAGAAAATGATTTCCTACAAATGATCTACCTGCCTTTTTGAAAATAGTTGTAGAAATCATATTGCAAATTAAGATTATCTATTGTTAGTGAGCACAAATATATTTGTTTTTTACTAAAACATTTTCCTGTTTTCAGGAGCTGATTCAAAGGACATGCTTTTACTTTGAGACCTTCCAATTCTGCCCTTGAAATGTTACAATATAACATTGTAACTCTCCTCTCCTCTCCTCTCCTCTCCTCTCCTCTCCTCTCCTCTCCTCTCCTCTCCTCTCCTCTCCTCTCCTCTCCTCTCCTCTCCTCTCCTCTCCTCTCCTCTCCTCTCCTCTCCTCTCCTCTCCTCTCCTCTCCTCTCCTCTCCTCTCCTTCTTTCTACATACCCTATACTAATTGGAAATAAATATTTTTAGGATACGAAACTGGAATGTATACCTTGAGTGGGATGAAATAGATATTTATTTCATGTTACTAAACTGGCATTCCTTTGGGCATATCTAAATCATCAAGTTGCTAACAACATTGACAAGTCTTAATAGATTTCTAGTCCACTAGCATATATGCTAGTTTGCTTCTGTGCTCTCATCTGAAGCAATCTGGTGAGTTCTTTAGCTAGGATAACCCTGACACAAAAGAGGATAGTCATGCTCTCATTCTACTCTACAAAGGCCTTGTCTTCATCATTATATTACAGTATGTGAAGGCTATGAATTGTCCCTTTTATTTACGGCATTTTTTGTTGTTGCTTGTTTGTGTGTTTGTTTTTGTGAGGAAATAATAGAAGCACAGTAAGGATAAAAGAGAGAGCAGTGAAGGCTTACAGCTACAGGAAACTTGCTTACACCCACTTTCTTCATTCTTCAAAAAGGAAAAACTATGCTTGTTTCCTCAGAAGTAATTTTCAATTAGTCGTGGCTGATACAGATGTCAAAATCTGTGGTTTAAAACTTTTGATGAAAGTGAAGAATGTTCATGGTTTAGGTAATATAAAGAAAGAGATAAGTTTATAAATGAGAGAGAGAAAGGAACAAAGGAACAGAACAAGAGACTTAAGAGACTTTTTTTTTTTTTTTTTTTTTTTTTAATGAAGGAGGGAAAGGACTAAGGAGAACTGAATAAACACAACATTTGGACCAAGGTGTTAGACATGTCTAAAAGATTATATCTTTGACTTCTTCATCACAGAAGTGAGACAACACTAACTCTTTTTACATAAATGTAAGAAGATACATGTCTGTCATGGTTTTATGATTTTTGGTTATCAGTATTCCACATCATAACATCATGTAATGCACTGGGGGTTTGACTGCTGATGCTCAAGTTCCAGGTGCCTGTCCGGAGGAGAAGAAGAGCTACATTTCCCCAGGGGGCTTTGCAGTCAGTGAGGAGATATAACTCCTGTCAAGGTCACCTGATGTTCTCTTCTTCATCTGCTCTTCTTTGCCTACTCTTCTTTGTCTGCTCTTCTCCATCTGCTTTTCTTCATCGGCTCAACTGGACTGCACTTCTCACCTCAGCATTGTGGTGAGGCCGATCCACCTTTCAGACACACACTCTCTCTCTTTCTCTCATTATATTTTGCTGATACTATATTTAGTAAATTAGTTTGTTTCACCTCAGATCATTGCCACTGTTTTCAGTTATTTTGGGGTCCCCTGTTTCCCCGCTAGTCACAGAACTGGGCCAAACCAGCCTGAAAACCATTGACAATGTCATTGAAAGTGATATCATTCACTTATGCAAATATATGGTGAACATTTTGAAGTTACTCAAATATGTTTTATTTACTTTAGGATTATTTGTTCTGACAAAAAAAAAAAAAAAGATTTACAAAAAAATTGAAATAATTCTAATACAAAAAAAGTTTAAGTAGAATGTATACAAAGCTGCTTTTATCAACTGTACGGTTTTGAAAATAACAAAAACTTTTGGGAAAGGATATCTTGAACTTTATTATGATGGTTTCTCCCCCAGCCCTTATAATATGATGCATTTGAGACTACATTACAAATGAAATTGAATAGATAAATACCATTAGTCTGTGTTTTAATGAGCCTTATTGTACTCAAGGAAGACTGTGTGTCAGAGCAGATACAAGTTATATACATTTCATTATCTATTTTATATGTAATATGCTTGGCATCATGTAATTATATAAGGATTTAAATCAAAATATAATCTCCTGTTGGAAGGACAGATGTTGTTAATTGTTATTAACATATTCACTGTTAGCAAATAAACAATTGCATTACTAAGGCAAATTTTCAAGACCTTGTGAAGAAAAACAAGAAGAAGGACATTTTTTGAGTACTTTATAAAGTTATGTAATAGCAACATACTGCAAACAGAAGATGAGGTGTAGATGCTTGTCTCATGGATAAAAGAAATAACAAAACAGCAGCACTCAAGATTAGAGAAGGATATGAAGATGGCACAAAAGCGTGGTAGTGGCAATGAAAGTGAATTGAAGTTATGAATGTAAGGTTTTTTCTTAGTTTTCCCTGATTACACTTTGACTTCTTAAAATGCAAAGTTTTACCCTTTTTTTCTCTTTTCTTAAAGCTTGCTTAAGCTTGTAAATCATAATGAAATTTGTGAAGTAGCTTTCTCAACTTTCTGCATCCCTCATCCCTCCTTTTTTTTTTCTTTTCTTTTCTTTTTTTTTTTTAAACAAGTATTCATTGGGCACACTGAGGTCCAAAATTTTTGACCCTCAGAATTCTGTGAATGCAGAATTGTTACTGTCATCTTTGGATTACATTTTCAGAGAATAAAGAAGAGGAAAAGAAACTCAAATTTTCTTTCATTCATGAATCTATGTAAAATGAAAAGAGTACAGATGTGATAGTTCAGTGTGGGTGCAGAGATCCTTCCTTGTCTGAAACTACCATCTACATTCAGAATGAAAAAGTACAGCACAATTGCTGTAGCCATATAAAGATTTAGAAAGAGCAGATAAGGTCACTAACAACACTTGAAAGTAATTTAACCATTGCACATTTAACTAATCTGAATTGAAATAATCAAAAACACTGAAAGTAGATCCTGGAATATACCTGATGAAGATTTTTTTTTTTTTTTTTTTTTTTAATAAATTGTATTTTGAAAGGACAATCTCATCATTTTACATCCTTCAGGATTGTTTCTGAGGCAATTACGAAGAAAATCAACACATTTCACAGAAAAAAAAACCAACTAATTAATAATAAGTGACTGAACCAAGAAGGACATTTTTTCGCACATTGTGATACTCAGCATTTTTAGAAGTACTCTTTACTGTTAAATCAAAATGAGTTTCAAAAACAGACAATTTTGATTGCCTAAAATTACTTAATAATCTATTAGTCTTCTTGATTCCTTTCACTGTTAATAACACTTTTCCTTCTTTAGTCTTTTTACCTTTTATTTTCTGAGGTTGCAAATAATTTTTCTTTGATTTGTATTGTTATACTGTAGGATCACAAACTTCTGGTGCTGATCATATCTTAATACTATGATCATATATTATGATTATAATTATGATGCACACTTCAGTTAGTGTATCATAATTATAATCACATGGTTTATAACATTATTATAACCACATGGTTTAGTGGGCAACACTGGTGTTAGGTGGACAGTTGGACTAGATGATCTTAGAGGTTTTTCCAATGATTCTATGATTATATGTTTAGCTCTTTTAGTTTTCTTATATTCAGAACATCTATATTACTTTTTCAAATCTATTGTTCTCATGTCATTCAACCTGTGAAAACAGCTCAGTATACAAATACAAACTTTATGCATTAAAGATGTGAAATATTACTTTTCTATACTGAAATGTAACACTGACATTTACTCTAAAGCAGTATCACAATGAGCACTTGTATTTCTTTGCTGTATTATTCTTAGACATTTTGGACTTACCAGTTTTATTGTGAAGTTCATGGCTTCCCTGTTGTCCTGTTGTCTACACTTTATAAGAGGGAGAGGAAGTTCTTTGATAAAGAACTTCCTACCCTTCCTACCCTTCCTACTCCTTCCTACTCTTTTTGAAGACTGGAGTGACACTGGCTGCCCTCCAGTCTTCAGGGTCCTCTCCCATTTGCACAGACCTTTCAAAGATGGTAGAGAACAGTTCAGCAATCATCTCTGACAGTTCTCTCAGCATACACAAGTGCATCCTAATGGGGCCCATGGACTTTTGTGTGTTGATTTCACTAGGCACTCTCTTCTCAATCAAAGGGAAGTCTTTCTTTCCCCAGATTCTCTCTCTTACCTTCAGGGCTTAGGATTCTTGAGGGCTTGTCTTAGCATTAAAGACTGAAGCAAAGAAGATATTCAAAATTTCTTCCTTCTCAGAGTTCTCTGTTACCAGAGCACCCACCTCTTTCAGAAGAGGACCCATATTTTCCATGTGAGTCTTCCTTTTACTACTGACACACTTTAAAAAAAAATCTTGTTATCCTTTACCTCCTTTGCAAGATATAATTCCAAGAAAATCTTAGCCTTCCTTGATGTATCCCTACAGGCTCTGACAAGATTCCTATATTCTTCACAAGTAGACAAGGCCTTTTTCCACATTTCATGGACCTTCTTCTTTCCTCCTTGTTTATGCATGAGCTCCTTGCTCATCCACACAGGCCACCTGTTCCCTATTTCTTACTCTTAGGAATGCACTAATCTTGAGCTCAGAAGAGGCATTTAAGTGACAACCAGTTCCCATGGCCCCCTTTATCTTCTAGATGTCTAGCCATGGGATATCTACAAATAGGTTTTTGTAGAGGTCAAATTTGGCTTTCTGGAAATCCAGGGTTGCAATCCTACTTATTGCCATGCTTCTTTCACATAAGATTTTGAACTCCATCATCATATGATCACTGCATCCCAAGCTGCCCCCAACATTCACATCCCTGACCAGTCCTTCTTTGTTAGTAAGAAAAAAGACCAAGTAGCACATACCTTGCCATCAGCTCCTCCACCATCAGTATGGAGAAGCAGGAACAGTAAGTGTGTTCTGTGTTAGCAAAATACTTTTATTATTTTCCAAGAACAGAGTTTTTCAATGGAAAAATGCTCCATTTAAAAAAAGGAAAAACAAAAACAAATGCAATAACAAGAAGACACCCGAAACAGAATAAATCTGTTATTATGTAGTACATAAAGCCATCTAAATTCATCAGCGTAGTTATAAATTTTATAACAATGGAGAAAGTATCAGTGAAGCATAATCCTTCTTTTATTTATATTAAATTGCTTCCTTTCTTCAACTCTGTACTGCTTTACTTCTTATGCTACCTCATTCAGATCATTCATTCTAGCATAAATATACTATCCTTCTTATACTTTTTTTTGCAATAAAATACAAACAGGTATTTAGATAGAAAAAGCGCAGTTCAGAAATTCTTTAGAGATTAAGCAAGAAAAGTGTGTAGCAGACAAAATGTGAAGGAAATCTTCTAATTTAAAATCCACAATATTGAGGGTTAGTTGGAAGAGATGTACTACTTACAAATGTAAATGAACTTGAAATTCAGATTGACACTTGACTTTTTTTATATTAGTATATCCTTGAAAATGGGCTTAGATTTATGGAAACTAGTAGTAAAAGCAGATGTCTTTTGTAATTACTTGCTTAATCTGAAACTAGAATCTGATCTCTCTCTCTTTTTTTTTTTTTTTTTTTTTTTTTTTTTTTTTTTTTTTTTTTTTTTTTACAATTAGCCTCTGAAGATCAGGGAAATCTACATGTATGTATCTATAACCCAAGGCTAAGAAATAGTCATAAGACATAAGTCTCCCCATACAGCGAAGAAAATGTTACTCCTAGACACAAGGAGGATCTTAGTGAGTTGTATGCACTAACCAAGTCATTTCAACATAAAATTTGTGATTTGGTGATGCTGGGAATCCTAATATGACTGTGGCTTCATCAAATTTGGATATTCATTCTTTTTAAAAGATGTGCTCTAACACAACCCATTATGCTTTGAATTCTCTACCAAATGCAGTTATCAAGCATTGACCTTTCAAACATTTTAGACTGTTCATAAGTATATATGTATATACATATATATGTATATTTATAGCCCAAAGACAATTCCTTCTGTTGTGTGATATGATGTGACTAGTCTTCTCTGCAGCACCAAAACTACTAACAATAGGATGGGACTAACCCATGGAATAGATACATTTTAGCAAAATAGTTGTAGCCAAATAAAAACTCTTTTATCATACAAGTGCCTGGAAATGATTATTTTTTTCAAAAGATAGATTCACTTAGAAATAACATAATTATTCTATCTCGTATTCTTTATTCAACAATCTGAAAGATAAAGTAGGAACTACATTTTCATAGCACTTCCATGCCTGCCACTTTGATAGCAACATTATAAAAGTTGTCTTGTCAGGTTTAGGTTTAGGAGATATTAATTTAAAACATGAGCAGAAATGTTTAAATGCTTAAGCAGTTTCTGAAAGGGATATTTATGTAAATATTAAGATATATTTATGCTTTTCATTCAAATATTTGTTTTTAGGATTTATAAAATGTGTCTTTTTAGAAAGATAGCTGCTTTTTTAATGACTTCGCAGCAAACTGTGAATTCATTCTGTGTTCTGAATATCAGTACTAAATCCTTTTTTATTATTTTATGTTTTTCTAAATCATTGGATTGGAAGCCTAAAAGCAGAGTCAATTAAAAGTATTAACAGAAATGACAATAAAAAAAAAGTATTGCTTTTTGCTGTCATGAGATAAGCATGAGTCATTTTCATGATGCCTTGACAATTTTGTTCACTTTGTCTTAAGATAAACTGCTATATCTCTTGAGGGAATTCAAATATATATTTAGCATATAATTTAAATGTAGTGTCACACCACAGAGCAATACAGAAGTCCTAATAAAATGATGAATGTTCCTTTAACATGTACATGAATTTACAGTCACTTTGTCTTGATTTTAAAATATTCAATGTTTTAAAATTTATTAACATATAAATTAGATATACCAGGTAGATTTGATGTAAGTTTTTTTTTTTTAATTGTTTTTGTCAGTGACAGAATAGGACATAAAGAGTCTCATTTCCTCTCATCTTGATTCTTAGGAATAATACTCTGTTTTGGTTGTCAGGTTGTTGATATGAGGTTTTTTTTATTATTTTCATAAATGAAACAAATGAAAACAACACAATGCAAACTTCTGATCACATGATAAATAAAAAAAAATAATGCTTTAGCTAGAATAATTTAGTTCACTAACTTCAAAAAATAATATCAACATATAGATGTGGGAGAAGCTTCAAATTCAGAGGCTGTGGCCCTCATGGGGAATTTCAACCATTCTAATATATCTTAGAGAGTGTTGCAGTTTAACCACTGGCAGGCAGCTAATCACTACGCAGCCACTCAGTCACTCTTCCTAGGAATTATACATTGAAGCAACATGAAACAAAGAATTCATTCACTGCTTCCCATTAGCAGGCAGATGTCCACCCATTTGCAGGAAAACAAGGCTCATTATGCATAGTGCTTTATTGGGACTATAAATGTAATCACAATTAATGTTTCCCATCTTCCTTCTTCCTCGGATGGGAAAGAGAATTGGAAAGGTAACAGTGAGAAAACTCTTGCTTTGGGATAAAGACTGATTGAAAAGTATAGCAAAAGCTGTGTACAAGCAAAGCACCATAAAGAATTCATTTACTCCCTCCCATTGGCAAGCAGATGTTCATCCATTTGCAGGAAAACAAGGATTCATCACACACAAGCTTTACTTGGGATGACAAAAGCTGTACCTATGAACACACACCCTTCCTTCTTCTTTCCCTCCCCTCAGCTTTTAGCACCGAGAATAACATCGTATGATAAGGAATATCCTTGTGGCTAGTTGGGATCATCTGTCCTGGTTTGTGTCAACCTAATTGCTTAGGGAGCTCCAGCCAACTCACTGGCAGAGCAGTAAGAGAAGCAGAAAAGACCTTGACTCAGAGTAAGCACTGCTCACCAACAACTAACACATTGTTGTGAACAGTATTTTCATCATAAATTAAAAACGCAGCACCATCCCAGCTACAGTGAAGGGAATTAACACTTTTCCAGCCAAAATCATGACAAAGAGCAACAAGGATGTAATGGAGAATGTCCAATGGAGGCACTGAATTATCTTTCCTCTGAGGAGAGGCTGGAAAAGAAGTGGAGGTGGAATCTAATCAGTGTAAAATTCATCATTAAGATAAGGTAGGATCTTTTTAACACTGCCAAGTGTTAGGGAAGAGACTTTTACTTAGCAAACCTTAACAATTACGTATTGAGATAGATACAAAAGTGTTAATGATTTTTTTCTAAACTATATAATTGTAGATGTTTTAATCCATATTTTAGGAGATAGCACTATGCAAATAACATTAAGTACTCCAGCTAGTGAGATTTTAAATAGAAATACTTATTTCAAGAGTAATAAATAGGGTAGGATATAATTTTATACTTTTTATCTACAAAGGTGACCACACATCTTTCAAGGTCAAGGCTATTTAATTGGAAAAATTTTTACCTTTTTGCTTGAAACATTGGCCATTTAAACAGATTTGATTTCTGCATTGTTGCTCAGAATCTAACATTTATCCGAAGTAGTCAATCTGTTTATTAGAACACTGTATTAATGCTTTCAGTATAACCTCCCATGCCAAGATCCCAGCATGACTGAAATAAATATACACAACTAAAATGAAGGGAAAAGATTACTGGCAATTCGTTTTGCCTTTCAAAAGCTTTACTACTTCACTTAATGTCCAAGTGTGAAGTAATGCTGAAGGATTAAGACAAATCAGATATGTGATTTTAATTTAATTGTCAGAAGTTAGATTACCATTTTGGCATTTCAATTTTTTATCATTTACTTCGTTGCCAGCTATTATGAAATGGCAATATGCTTTTATAATGAAGATTTTTTCAATAAATTTAACATATTCTTTACAAGAATATCTATGAGAAATGGAAGACAACAGTGAAAGTCTGTGTATAAATTTTTACCTGTATATTATGGTTTGACTAGTATTTTTATTCTTAAGGTACGGATTAGAAATGACCCATGTATGCAAAAAAGAAAAGCTGTGAGTTTTATCATTGGATTATAAAAGTTATATTGTATTATAGATTGATTATATTATATTATAGATTTTTTTGTCTATATTCTTGAACCAGCATGATGAATGATACACTGCCCTCGTGCCTGAATATACAATTTGTTAGTATCCTAAATACGATATGAGGGTATAATATTTTTTTAAACATTCAAGATTTCTTTTCAATGAATTCCAGGAACATGAAAAGGGAAGGAGTCATTGATAACCATAGTAGGACTTGATGATAGAGACCCAAGATTTCAAATAATTCTCCACAGTATAGAGCAGCAAGTTAAATTTGCAGAGTTAAGTATAATTAAAAGATATTTTCTAAGAGTACAGCAATGTGAGCTTGCGCCCTCTTGGCAGAAAAGGAAACAAAAGTAGAAAGTATAGCGTGAATTTAGCATTTCTAATTCTATCTTCACATAGCAGTTCCCAAATTTTATTTACACACCTACACAAATGACTTCAGTCAGTCAAATGGGAGATGAAACAATGTTTTGGCAGATTAATCTTCGCTAGAAATTAGATGCATGGTATATCTTCATCCATTAGTCTTGACTGCTCAAATTGTCATTTCGTTGTCTTTTTCATTTACTTTCTTCTTACTTTCTTCTTACTGATATGCTTGAATTTCACTCCTCCTTGCTACAGGCCTTTAACAGCAGCAGATTACCTGACTTTTTAATCTTTGAATTTTTTTTTTTTTTTTTTTTTTTTTTTTTTACTATTCCCTCAGACTAATCTTGTAATTTTTTTTAAATCTTGTAATTTTTTTAAATCTCATGAAAGTAGATCCAGAGCTTTACTGTTTCCCTCATGGTTTCTAAGTTTCCTGGCACTGGCTTACTTAACCCAAAGGTATTCCCAGAATCCTTCTGGTTTATTCCTAATTGCTGGGCACGTTTTCCAAGATTTTAGTCTTACTAAAACGTTTTTTCGAAGATCAGCAGGCAGCCTTCCTGCAAATATTGTAGGTGGATTTGAAGATAAGGGGAGGGAATCATTTTGGCTTACATACTAGGTAAGCATCTAAAGAATGGCTGGTTCCTGAACTGGAGAATTTGAGCTATAAGTACTACATCTTCTAGATTTATATGTATGATTAAGCAGTTTCCTTAATTAGAGGAACTTAGCTATGCATGTTTAGTACTCTAGTCACTAATTTGGTTATGCAGTAGGTTCAACTCTTCAGACAGAACCACAAGAAAGCAGATTAGATTATTTTCTATTTTCATAGAGATGACTATTAACTATAAGTTATTATCATATTATAAATACTGAATTCAGATTTTTACATACGGACAAATGTCAACAGGTATGCTTAGAAGATAAGCTTCTGGCAGTTGCTGGAGACAGTTTGGCAATGGTTTTAATACAGGCACTGCAAACATCCAGGAATTACTTTTCCCTTTGGTATTTATTGTGTGGGTTTTTGTTTGTTTGTTTGTTTGTTTTTGTTTTTTTAAAATAATGCAGTATAGGTATGCACACTCTTCAAAGGCAATCTTCCTTTCGAAAATAAATATCATATTTCAGAACAGCAAAAAAAAATCCGAAAACAAGCAACATTTCTTATCTTAAATTCCAGAAGCATCAATTCAAAAGCATTGGTCACACATGAATTTGTTATTTGTGAATGTAATAGGTTGAAAAATATTATGTTTGATCAAAGAATAGAGTGATGGAATTATAGAATTATAAATTATATTATCAAAGAATCACAGAATCATAGAAACATAGAATCATAGAATCACAAAATGTCTTGGATTGGAAGGGACATTTAAGATCATTTACTTCCAGATCCCTGCTGTGGACAGGATTGCTACCCTTTGATCAGATTGCCCAAGGCTCCATCCAACCTGGCGTCTCGCTCCGATTTATAGGAGGGAGAGGAAGTTCTTTTAATATCTGTATACCCAGCATGAGATTAAGAAACAATGGTTCAAATGTTGGTCTGACCAGTTTATTACAAATCTTAATTAGGGAGATGGGGAAGGGGAGGACAGACACTATTATGAATTAGGGTAATGGGGAAGGGAAGGAGAATGATAGAAAAGGTAGGAAAGAAGAAGCAAGGATTCTTGATAGGAAGCAAGAGGGAGATAGTCACTACCATGGATCTAGCATGGTTCATAGTTCAGTCACTGATCTTCAGTAGTGGTGGGTCATCGGGCATTGTTGTTCTGTTGATGATGATGATGACCATGGTGATGATGGCCCCTTTTCAATGCTTTCAAAGTGGTCGAGTCAGCTGTCTTTGGAGTGACAGCTCAAATCCAAAGTGGTTGAGTCAGCTCTCCTTGTAGTGGCAGCTTTTGGCTCTGAGATCTCAGCAGGAAACTACTTTGTTCTTGTCTTCCTGGCCTTGCCAGCAGATAAGAGGGAGCAGGGATGCCCATCTGCATCCTGTTTTTCACAGGACATGATGGTATCATTCCCCAATTTTCCCATACCAAGATGGAGCTATTTAGTCACAGGCCAGATCTTTCACCAGTAAACACTCCTGAGCACTCCCTTCTGGAAGCAAGCAGCTCTGGAGGAAGGTGCTTTCAAACGTCCCCAAAGCGATTTTGATTGTCACACGGTAGCAGCCATCACTTGCCTCCTCAATAAATCAGTTAGAATCTTATCACAAGAAATACCTCAGAAAGTAAGCTTTGAGCCAAAAAACAAAGAAGGATTCTCACACCTGGCTTTAAACACTTCCAGGGATGGGGCATCCACAGCTTCTCTGGGCAAGCTGTGCCAGTGCCTTACTATGTTCTGAGTAAAGAATTTATTCCTAGCATGTGATCTAAATTTCCTCTTTCAGTTTTAAACTATTCCCCTTGTCATATTACTAAGGCCTGTGTAAAGTTGATTTCCATCTTTTCTTTTAAGCTCCCTTTAAGTAGTCAGAGGCCTCAATGATATCTTCCTGAAGCCTTCTCTTCTCCAATCTGAAAAAGCCTTTCAGAGCAAAATGGAATGGAATGGAATGGAATGGAATGGAATGGAATGGAATGGAATGGAATGGAATGGAATGGAATGGAATGGAATGGAATGGATGCAATGGAATAAACAGTTCCGTTGGAAAGAACCTACAAAGATCACATAGTCCAACTGCCTGACCACTTCAGGACTATGCAAAAGTGAAAGTATATATAATGCCTGAATAATCATTGTTCTAGAAAAAGCACTTAACATTCTTGTTGTTAGATACTCACTTAAATTTTTTTCTACTATTTTGTCTGGAAGATGTTTGTTTTATACCAACTGGAATTGATTAATGGAACGAGAAATAACAATTACTTGGAACAAGTCAGCACAAGAATAAAAATATTACACAGAAAGAAACTTACCAAAGATGAATTGTAGGCCTTTAAATGTCTTATTTATTTCTGTCCTACATTAGTGCTAGCTTTTAGTTTATTAGGTCTCCATGTCACGTATAGCTGTGAATAAATTTATTTACAGCTATAATAACATGTCTTTCTGGGGCACTTTTAATCTGGAATAGGATAGGAGGAGGCAGACAACTGATGTTTCAAATTCTCAGCCTGAGCAACATTCCCATGATGCTTACACCACTGTGACAACACAAACTCCAGTGTAAGCAGATGGGAGAACTTGGGCGTTTCATCAGATTTCCACTAATTTCAGTATCAAATTAACATTATATTCATGCCATTACACAGACCAGACTTCCCCTTTGAGTAAGCTATGAGGTGACTAGCAGGTTAGTATCAGCTAAAGTAGCCTGAAAATCTAATTATGTTTTAGAGCAATACATGCTCAACTTGGATGTAGAATAATTCTTGCAAAGGTAAGGCTGAAAACAAAATAAAAGAGCAATCAAGACATCTTAAAAATATTTTATTTACACATTTATTACCTTTTCCTAGAGGTAGTCAGGGCATGAAAATATATTAAAAATTATCTATGAATAAAAAATGCATACTAACACTCATTGACATGAATAATTTTCTTGAATCAGTGATCATCTATTCTTTTCTGTCTAAGGCTATGGCTTGGAATACAGAATCTCTGGATTCCAGACCCTGCTTTCCGTATTGATATGTTGTTTGAGAGTTTGGGAGGGGGCCTCAAATGAAAAATACAAATAAAAACAACAACAAACAAACAAAAACCAGGCAAAGAAATAAAGAAGTTGAACAATCTCTTTCTAGTCATTTCTGTAACTTGGAAGTGTGATCCATCTGCACGGAGCAAGTAAGTGGGAATGTTATTTGACTATCATATCTACTTCCTTATTTCTCGAGGTGGTGGAAAATATCAGAAAAGCGCATCAAAAGAAAATCCTTTCCTGCCTCACTCTGCCTATGGCAGAGAGACATCCATCTTTTCTCATTTGCTTTTCCAAGGTCATAATCTCTTGCTGTGATAATCTATTTTAGTGTTATAAGTGTACAGCTGAATTTCATTCAAAGTTCTGATTCTTTTACATTGTTTCTATAATTAGTCTCAAAGCTAACTTCTTGGCTTCCTTGACTGTGAAAGCAGTCAAAATATCTTTGTTCAACATCTATGACCTAGCAGAACTTGAACTAATTTTGAATCAGTTTGGGATATTTATTTGATCATCAATGATCATTGGTAAGAAATACTTATTTTCCTTTAAAGTAAAACTAAACTAATGATTATTGGGTTCTTAAAGTCAAAACCAATGTTTTATAATTCACAGAAAACTTATGGATTTGGAAGCCTTGATCTTTTCCTATCTCTTTCTCTTTTCTCATACTTTTCTTCTTAAAAACACCACATATGGCTTTTTTTGAAGCTCACTCCTGGGAGGTTCATTGTTAAAAGTTAATGTCCATTGGATGATGCTTCCCACTACCTCAGCCAAGGCAACTCCCTAGAATACATTCCCAATTCAATTCTAACAGACCATTCAGTTTCTGATTAGACAGCTAAGCTCTTTCGTCTTCTCTTCTTGCCTGAAGCAAGACCTTATTGCATTTTTTCCATTAAATAACATTTGAAAAGTTGGAAAAAAATCCTTAACCATATGTACATTGCAAGTCTTTTCCTATTTCTACATTTACTTCAGTTGTTCAGAAGACATAAATTATATGTGTGTATGTGTATTATAATATTTTCAAATATTTAAATTTATACAGAAATATCTTTCATAATTCTATTTTGTGCTTAGGCTCAAAAGACTATATTAAAAATATAAAAGGAAACGTTAAATGGGAATAGAATGAAAGGCAGTTCATACTGTCTTCCAGTTAGCAAAGAAGAAAAGGTCTTTTTTTAACATGGAGAAGATATACAGCTCTTCTGACGACACCAATACTTCTAAATTAAACGTGCTAAGGCACGTTTCCAGTCACAAATGTCAGTGGGTCGAGACCAGTGAGCATACATGCTAACAAACTTTTTCAGCTTCCAGAAATAACCAGGGATATTAATTTGACTATTCAAAGTTCTGAACTGTGTCTGAGAAGTACCTGGGAATGTGTTAGCTTTAACAGTCCTGAAGCCCTAAGCGTCAAGGACGATTATGGTCATTCAGTAGCACATAAAAAATGAGTAGAAACGCCCAGGAATTAAACATATTTCTGTTTAATTTAATAATCCAGACATAGTTCAGGAACATAATGGTGCCACCTATGATCCCCCAGATGGTATAATAACCCATGATGACTGAGCCATTGAACCCAACACAAATATACACTGTGTTAAAAACATGTTAGGAATGTTGAAACTTGACTATTTAGCTTGAATCTGCAGCAACATGCAGCTCCCTAACTTCATCATATAGGCTGCTTTTAGACTGAATTATAAAGGAAAGCCTCAGCAGGGATACTGACTGATACTCAGAGCTAGATAAAAGTGAGCAAAGGTAAGGCTCCCTAAAGCAAAACTTCAGAGACTGAAATGATTCGTTCTTAGCTATTTCTTTTACATTGGTAAAAAATAATACAGTTCATTTATCAATTAGGGTCTTCACTTTGTCTCTCAAGGAGGCCATACTACTCCACTTCTATTATGGAAATAGTAGGGTTTTTCTCCTGTTTAATTTTTTTTTTTTTTTTTTTTTTTTTCACTTACATTGCACAGGCCTTGCAAAGAGAAGACAATAACATGTTTCCAGATTTACATAAAGTATTTAGAAGTGAAGCTGAACTATTTATATATATATATATTTATATTATATATATATATATATATACACATACATACACATTATGTATATGTGTATTATTTAAGGTGGCAAAGAGGGTGGCCATTGCTATATAAGGAATCCAGCCAGAAGTGTATAGATGATTCTTAAAGCAATGCTGACATAAGTAATTTCTTTTATTCAGGAATATTCCCAGATGCTGAGACTGAGATTCACTGAATGGCCTAAATTTATGCTCACAGAGCATGAACTGCACCAGAGGATGGTTACATGCAGCTTGCTTAATAATAATGATCCTTTGAATGGTCTGACTCCTGAGCTGCTCCCAGGAAGCTATGCTTATAAATGTAAAGCAGCTGAATATTTCTCATGTTACAGCACAAAGGAAGGAACAGAATGAGGTATATATATATCACATATCTGTACATCCTTACCTTTCTCATTACGTGAAGGAATATAACAGAATAATTTAGAAAGTAGGTCTGCCTTCCATGTCAGTGCAAGCCTATGTGATATATACTTCTGAATTATATTAATGAGTGACCTACTTGAGCCTTGTAGATAAGGCCATGTTGAACATTCACATTTATATGTAAAGTAAGAAAAGTAAAACTTTCTCCAAAAGTGGAAGTGTGCATAGAGAAATTCTTCATTT
Organism: Meleagris gallopavo; assembly: GCF_905368555.1. Lineage (NCBI taxonomy): Eukaryota > Metazoa > Chordata > Aves > Galliformes > Phasianidae > Meleagris > Meleagris gallopavo. The sequence continues at coordinate 77,907,622 of NC_139406.1, read as the reverse complement.
ATTGTTAGACAGAATATTGATTTAAAAAAAAATACCCATGCTGGACAAGTAAAAAACTGAACTATTTCTGAAATTATCTGCTGACATTACTGCTTATTGCATAGCAGCACATTGATCTAAAAACACCTATTTTTGCAAAATTAACATGATACACAGTAGCACTGTGACCAAACATGTAATTCTTCTATTAGCTGAGCTCCTAAGCTTCATGAATACATTACTCTATAATTTAATATTTGTAAGTTGATACAAAGACTTCTACTTTTTTATTTTATTGTTAGTTGTAAAAAGATTAATTAGAGGCATTGTTTATTAGTAAACTACCAGTATTGAAGGCACAGTCATTTGCATCTGCATTATCTAACCATAAACAAACAAGTAAATTCTGAATGTAACTAATTTAAGAAAGCCTTAAACCATTCTGTAGACTCCTATCTGAAAAAAAAATTAATTAATGGATTTGTAGATAAATATCTTCACTGTTAAATTAACATAACTACTGCAGAATATATATAAAAATATACAATTTAATTACTATGGAAGTCCAAAGCAACAAACTTAAAGTGCCACATAGTATAGGTTCATCATCCCTTTCAGTTCTATACCACAAGCTCTATATTTACAAAGATCTTCAAAAGGAAAATCTGATAATCTGATTTATACAACTGAGTTTAACCTATTAAACTTCTTTTGTTTATAGACTTATTTTCATAACTGATACAGATTAAAAAAAAAAAAAAAAAAAAAAAGATTACTTTCATCATCCAGCTTAGCCTGTGGGTTTTATTTAACTCTGTTCCTCATTCTGCTCTCTTTCAATCCCAAACCTGATTTTCTTACATATAACATCTCAAAAGTATCTAAGCAATAAAATGTACAATGGATATACTGCTTCATTTCTCCTTAGCCTTGGAAAAGACAACTAGTTACGCTCTGATTAATTTTCTTATGTTACACACACATTGTGAGAATCCTTCTTTGTTTTTTTGGCTCAAAGCTTGATTCCTGAGGTATTTCTTGTGATAAGACTGACTTGTCTAGAAGATGAATGATGGGTGTTGCCGTGTGGCAATCAACATCACTGTGTGGCTGTTTGCCTTTGGAAGATAGTGCTCAAGGACAGTTTACTGGCGAAAGATCTAGCCTGTGACCAAATAACTCCTGTTTGCTATGGGAGACTGGGGGGTAATACCATTGTATCCTGTGAAGGCAAGATACAAGTTGGCGTCTCCCTGCTCCCTCTTATCTGCTGGCAAGGCCAGGAAGATAGGAACAAAGGAATTTCCTGCTGAGATCCCAGAGCCAGAAGCTGCCACTATGAGGAGAGCTGATTCAACCACTTTGGATTTGAGCTGTAACTGCAAAGACAGCTGACTCGACCATTTCGAAAGCATTGAAAAGGGGCCATCATAGCCATGGTCATCGTCGTCCTTACCGTCGTCGTCGTCAACAGAACAACAGTGCCCAATGACCCACCACTACTGAAGATCAATGACTGAACTACGAACCAGGCTGGATCCATGGTAGTGACTTTTTTGAGTTAGTGATTATTCAAGTGTTCAGCTTATTGGATCTAAAATATTAAGGAGAGTTCAGACACTTTTTTTTTCTTTTCTTCTTTTCTTTTCTTTTCTTTTCTTTTCTTTTCTTTTCTTTTCTTTTCTTTTCTTTTCTTTTCTTTTCTTTTCTTTTCTTTTCTTTTCTTTTCTTTTCTTTTCTTTTCTTTTCTTTTCTTTTCTTTTTCTCTTGAGGAGCAGTAGAGTGGTCTGTGGGAAACCCACATAGGATCAGTTCAGGAAGGGATTAATCCTGTGGGAAGGTCCCCATACTGGAAGAGAGTGATCACAATGGAGCAGCAAAGATGAAGTATTATGGACTGACTACAACCTCCACTGCTCTGATCTGTTAGTAATAGTCAGTAAATTACAATAATCTCCTTTACAATGAATGTCTTTTGTCTGTCAAGGTAATTGGTGAGTGATTTCCTCCTTTTTATCTCAACCCACTAGGGTTTATTAATCATTGTTTCTCCCAATTTTCAGTTGAGGAAAGGTAACAAGAGAGAGCAGCATGGTCACATAGCAGTGCAAAACTACCACAGTAGTAAATGTGGCTTTCACATATTTCATATAAATAAGCAAAACCATAATTAAAAAAGCAAACCACAGATATTAAAACTAGAAAACAAGCAAAAGTTATGTGATACATAATCTCAATTTACCTCTTCTACTAATTCTAAAAAATAATATGAAAGTCTGAATGGAAAAAAGAAAAAAGAAAAAAAAAAAAAAGATAATTCCAAACTTTTCTCATAAAACAAAGAAAAGAAAATAATTTCAGGATGCTATGACCTTGCTGATTTCATCAAAGAAATGAGGGATAGAATTATAGCTAAGTTCACTTAACACAGTCTACTTTATGATTTTTATTATTATCATTTTTTTCGTCTCCATGTTCTGATATGTGTTTGTTTGCTTAGGAATAATTCAAGTATTCAAAATCATCCTTTCCTATGTCCCCTGAAAATGCCATGTGCATTATAAGCACTGCTTTAAATAAGTAAACAATGGAATGTGAGTATGTTAGCCATCCTACTGTGACTGTCTGATGTTACTTCTTGTCTATGAAGCACCATTTAGTTACAGATAAGAGATAAACCCACAAGAAAGAACTGTTCAACTCATATATTAAGAAGAATTTATATGTTGAAGGAATATCTGTGCAACTTTGGGCTGTTTTTATTTATTTATTTATTTATTTATTTATTTATAATATTCTGAAGAATGTCTCATTCAGCTAAGAGTAAATTCATATTATGTGAGCTCAGGGAGAATTGTATCTTAAGAAAAATGACTGTAAATTCAGAAAGTTTCCTTATTATTTGGGCCTCTAAGCGATTTTGAAGGAAGCTGCTCTGAGACTACATGTGCAAAGCATGCTAAATAAATAATCTGATTTCACTAGAATTTAAAATACAATATATACTTGAATAAGATCAATTTTTAATAAAGTAACTTCTGAAAATGTCTTATACATTAAACATTTCTGCTTCACAAGAAATCCCAGCTGAAGACTACCAGAGACAATAAGGTATGCTAAACTCAAAACATAGGAGTCGTTGAGTATAAGTTCACGTAACACTTCTATAGTCTAAACATCTGCTGTTTAATAGGATCATTTCAAACAAAAAATTTTCCTTTTTAACAAATTTGCATATTAAATGAAAAAGTACTTTCTGGCTAACTAACTCACAACATGCAAACTTGAAAAGCATTTTGGTGACAGGATGAATATATTTAGTTTCTCAGTAGCTACTGATATTTAAGTCAGTGTCAGGAAGTACATTAGTAATATACAAAAGAAAATATATACATACAAGAAGAATTAAAAGCATCACAATTTATGCTTCTAATTTGTCATAACATGAACTTGTTATAATGAAATAATAATTGTTTATATAATAATTGTTTATATTTTAATAATATTTTCAAAATTAAGAAACATCAGGTATTGATCAATTAAACTATCTCTCATGTTAAAGTTTATGAAGCATACAAGATGACATTATTAAATTTTAATCCCTCCATTTGACAGGAAAATAAATTAGACATTTGTTTTCAGTCTTCAAATCAGTGAACTGTTATTAAAAAAGTTATCTTTATTTTGAAAAAGATTATCATTATAAACATAAATGCCAGTAAACCTTCTTCATTATCATCATGAAAGGAAGATGCCCTTGCTTTTGATAAAACAAAATTACTCTAAGAAACAAAAAGCTGAGAGAGAAAGGTCACAATACAGGAGGATATTCTTAACTGTACTTATCATTTCAACAATCAATTCTACTAATCTTTTAAGGAAAATATTTGTGCATATGATTTATGTAAGGAAATGTCACCTCTCCTGGGACATTATCATATTTTCACACTATTCAGTCTATGCAGCCTAAATGGAATATAGTTTATTTGGTGTATTAAATTCACTTGTATGTTCAGAAATTTCCCTGATAAAACTGCAGGACAACCAGGAATGCCCACAGGAACAGAGAGTTATCTAGAAAAAGAATCTGCAAGACATAGAACAACATTTTTAATAAACATATTTGCACAATGAAAAATAAAAAGCTCTAAAAATATTCTTCTAAAGCAGTGAAGAAATAAACTTCTATTTTTTTTTTTTTTCCCCCCCAAGGTAAATCTCGGAGATTCCATTCAGTGTCTATGAATTGAGCTTATTTTGATTTTATTATTTCCCTATACAAACAAAAATATGTTTGTATTTGTGCCTAAACTATTGTCAAAATATTTACATCAAGTTTTGACTAAATACAGACTGCTAAATATCTATTTATAAAATCATAATACATGCTAGAAACTGTAACACACATTCAAAATTAAAGAAGTGGTTATGAACAGATGGATAGCTGTATGAAAAAAATGCTTATTCAGAATTAAAAATGCAGGATCATATCTAAGAAGAAATAATCGATAGCAGAAAGATGACTGAGAAAAGAGCCCTGGTGATAGCAGAGTATCCAAGTAATTCTGACTGGTCGTTCATAAAAATCAACAAAACAACGTTTTTTGGGCTTTTTTTTTTTTTTTTTTTTAACTCCTAAATAGGAATATCCTATTCTATACTATATTCTATCAATTAATCCAGAGTAATTTATTGCATGTTTTAATTTCTGGCAAATTCCATATATTTACTCTTACATAGTATATTGGTGGGTAACTATGCAGAATTTAGATATAATCCTGTATCATTAAAGACAATAAAACTGTATGCTGATCTCATCTGGTTCAAGATCAGGTTCCTTAAACACTACCAATAAAATTGACATGACGGGTATAATCGTATCACATTATTTAATCTTATAGTTTGTGGGTGGTGAAGAGTTTGCCTCTGCAACTACTCAGCATACAATCATATGATTAACCCAAGTAGCCATTTACAATCTTATCAAAATTCTTCAAATGTATGTTCAATATGCAGGTGAATTACAGGGCCAGCCTTATACCCTAGGAAATACTGGGAGATCGATTCATGCATGAGCATAACCAAGAAGAACACCAAGAGCAGATATTAACATTCTCCATTTTTCCACATACTTTTCCAACAATTTCAATACACTTACGTTAGACAGTTATTTTTTAAACTTAAAAAAGCCCCAAACCTTAGATTCATGAATCATCAAAGTCTGATCATGTATCTCATATCAGAGATCTGACTTCCATTAAAAAAATACGTTACTTATTCTGCAAAGAGTGTCCCTCCTGTGTAACACAATGGTAAGTTCAACAGTGACAGCAGAACAACAAGATCCCAAGGCTGCAGCAAGTGAGGATTCTCTCAAATGCAACAGCAGTGGGCACAGAAATAGCAAAAGAAGCTGCTTATCTTCAGAAGGCCTCAGGTACACAAAAATTTCCAGAGAGACACCCTTGCCTCCGCTGCAACTCTTAAATGAGATGATAAGCATAGCACACTTCAGCACTTGGGAATAACTTTTAGGCTTGGGCTCCAACGCTGTCCCAGTGTCACAGCCCTTTCCTGCTGGGCCTTTGCCATTGTTGAGCTCAGTCTAGTCCATGAGTTCCCAGGCTTCAGTAGCTGGCACCATAGTCCAGGGGTGTCTGCTTTCCCAGCCTGACTCCAGGAGTTTGTACAAATCATCACTTAGGTCTTACCAGTAGCTGACAAGCAGTCCTTGCAGAATTAATACATAGGGGAGAGAGTATGAATATGCAGAGAGAGAGCTAAGAAAAGATTTCACAGAAACATTGAATAGTTAACATTGGAAGAGACCTCTGAAAGTCATCTAGTTCACCCACCTTGATCATACAAGGTCACCTGGAGTGGGCTGTCCAGAATCACATGTAGATGGCTTCTGAAGAAGGGGGGAGATTACACAACCTCTCTGAGCAACCTGTGTGTTGCAGTTTCAAGCATGATAGGAAAGTGGAGAACCCTCACGTATCTCTTTTCAGGGAGAAGGAAAGAAAAACAACCCAATTAAGATAAGGAGAGATAACAAACTTACTACAAAACGTAAAAGAATGAAATATAATAAGAAGAAAGAGAGATACAATTAACAAATCAAGCAAAATGGGGGAGAGCAGAAGGCTATAACTGTGCTGCCTGCTGCGATCTGGAACCCAGAAGCACAGTTTAGCTCTGTTACTCAGAATCAGAGGTCACACAAGGAACAAGGGAGGCTCTTGGAAATAGTAGTTTGTTTATCTCTGTGTATCTTCCTCTTGGAGAGTCAGATCTCACATGAAATTTCACACATAACCAGGAAGTACAGCTCCGCAGTGCACTGTGCCTCTGCATCCAACAGCCTGCTGCATGATGTCATGATATGGAATACTGATAAAGCCAGGACACTGTTTCAGTACTTCACCTCCTCCTTGGTAAATAAATGCTTCTTGCTCTTTAGGTGGAAACTCCTCTGTATCATTGTCTCTAGTCCTGCCACAGGGCACCATTGAAAAGAGCCTGAATCCATCTTTCTTGCCCTCTCTCTTCAGATATTTATAGACATTGATGAGATCCCTCCTGAGATCTCTCTTGTTCTCCATACTGAACAGTCTCAGTTCTCAGCATCTCCTAACAGAAGAGGTGCTGCAATCCACTGATCATCTTGACGGCCTTTTCTTGAACTCCTTCCAGTATGTCCTTGAGCTGGCAGGACCAGAACTGAACACAGAAACCGGGGTGCAGACTCAGCAGTGCTGAGTAGAGTGGAAGGATCACCTCTTAACTTGCTGGCAATACTCTGCCTAACATAGTCAAGAATATCATTAGCTTTCTTAGCAGTATGGGCACATTGCTGACTTGTGTTCAACTTGGTGTCACAGAATCACAGAATTGTAGGGGTTGGAAGGGATCTCTAGAGATCATCGAGACCAACCCCCCTGCCAAAGCAGGCTCCCTACACCAGGTCGCACAGGTAGGCGTCCAGGCAAGACTTGAATATCTCCAGAGAAGGAGACTCCACAACCTCCCTGGGCAGCCTGTTCCAGTGCTCCGTCACCCTCACTGTGAAGAAGTTCTTATGCACATTTGTGCGAAACTTCCTATGCTGCAGCTTATGTCCGTTTCCTCTCGTCCTGACTCCACATACCACTGAAAAGAGACTGGCCTCACCACTGTGGCCGCCACACCTCAGATATTTATAAACCTGGATCAGGTCCCCTCTCAGTCGTCTTTTCTCAAGGCTAAACAGACCCAGTTCACTTAGCCTTTCTTCATAGGGGAGATGCTCCAGGCCCTTCACCATCTTTGTGGCCCTCCGCTGGACTCTTTCCAAGAGATCCCTGTCTTTTTTGTACTGGGGAGCCCAGAACTGGACACAGTACTCCAGATGAGGCCTTACCAGGGCAGAGTAGAGGGGGAGGATCACCTCCCTCGACCTGCTGGACACGCTCTTCTTAATGCACCCCAGAATGCCATTGGCCTTTTTGGCCACGAGGGCACACTGCTGGCTCATGGCCAACCTGTCGTCCACCAGGACGCCCAGGTCCCTCTCTGCAGAGCTCCTCTCCAGCAGCTCATCCCCCAGCCTGTATTGGTGCATGCAATTATTCCTCCCTAGGTGTAAGTCCCTACACTTGCTTGTGTTGAACCTCATCCGGTTTCTTACTGCCCAGCTCTCCAGCCTGTCCAGGTCTCGCTGAATGGCAGCACAGCCTTCAGGCATGTCAGCCAATCCTCCCAACTTCGTATCATCAGCAAACTTGCTGAGGGTGGCCACTATCCCTTCATCAAGGTCATTGATGAAGATGTTGAACAAGAAAAAGACCCCAGCACAGACCCCTGGAGGACACCACTGGTCACAGGTCTCCAGCCAGACTCTGCACCACCAACGACGACCCTCTGCGCTCTGCCAGTCAGCCAGTTCTCAACCCACCTCACTGTCCACTCGTCTATCCCACACTTCCTCAGCTTTGTTATAAGGATGTCGTGGGAGACAGTATCAACTGCCTTTCTAAAATCAAGGTAGACTACATCTACCGCTCTTCCCCCATCCACCCAGCATGTGACAGCATCATAGAAGGCCACCAGGTTGGTCGAGCACGACCTCCCCTTGGTGAACCCATGCTGACTACTCCTGATAACCTCCTTTTCTCCCAGTTGTCTGAAGATGGTATCCAGCACAAGCTGTTCCATCACCTTTCCAGGGACGGAGGTGAGGCTGACAGGCCTATAATTACCCAGGTCTTCCTTCTTGCCCTTTTTGAAGAGCGCTATCTTTGAAGACATTGGCTATCCTCCAGTCTTCAGGGACCTCCCCTGTTATCCAAGACCTCTCAAATCTACTAATGTCTACTAGATTATTTTCTGCAAAACCAATTTCCAACAGGATGGCCCATAACCTGTACAGGTGCCTAGAGCTGTTCCTCCCCAGGTGAAGGGCTCTGCACTTTCCTTGTTGAATTTCATAAGATTTTTGAAATTTTATGAGAAATAATGTGGGAAAGGACAGACTGTGATGATCAGGCACAAAGTTGAGTCAGATAAAAATACTGACTGGCCAATTTTACAAATGACTGGCCTTTTTTATATCCCTTTCTATTTATCCCTGATCTTTGTTCCTCCTGCTATCCCTTCTTACTGCACATCCTACAATGGGCTTGCAGAACTCGGCAGTTTTCTGCAGTTTTCTGCATCTCTCAACCTACACACTCTCCAGGTTCACAATCTTATTAGCAAATTCCATGTTGTTCTTCCTGGAAGTGGTGCTTGCAGTTTGATAGCCTCCCAAAGTTATTGACATAGGTCATTGTTTTCTAATTTAGAAATTCTCAATCTGATAACCCTGCTGAAATAAGCATTACTACTTTCTCACACTCTCAAATTCATGTGACCCACTGGACTTAGTTTTCAACACTGTCTTCCTGTCCTTTGTTGTCTTGGAAAACATCCTTGACAATATACCCCTAAAAAGCAGGCAGTCTCCTTCTACAAACCCTTAAATCAAGGACAGAAGAACTTAAACACCACAGAAAACCTATTGTTTTCTTTATAAAGAAAATAATAGATGTCTATATAATAGGTTCCAAAACACAGGACATGATTTTGGAAGGCATGAGCAGCCTGGATTTTGGCATTTAAAATATTATTGATGTAAAAGCACGGAAATCCTCAAGATTGCAGCAAATGTATTCAAAAGCTAAGGAATCTCTTTTCCTTCTAGAAACCGACAACTAATATTTCTCCAGATACTGTTCTTCATACATTATATATGTACTCAACTGGTTAATGATGAACTGGCTATAATCTTTCAGAACAAAAATTATCCCATAAAATTTTGTTGTAAAGCAATTGGCAAGGTTAGGAAAAAACAGATTTAGCAGATATAGCTGAAAGAACAGTAAATGCTGATTTGTTATTACTACCTTGACAGATAATGATAAATTTTAATAATAGCTTTTCTTCATAATGTTTTGATATCTGTTTACTTGTCCTTCATGTTGAGTCATTCTAAAGACACTGCTAAAGGCTTTACCCTCCATCAACTTTATACCAGCTGGAAAAATTCCTCTATGTAGATTACCTGATGTAATAGAAATATATCTATTAAAAAAAAAAGAAAGAGAGAAGAAAAAGCACATTTGAAGTTAAGCAGATTGTCAGTATCTCTTCTGGCAGTCTGTCATCACAAAAAAAATTTAAAATATTTATGAAAATGCTGAGAAAATTTGAAGTGAGAGTTTTGGACATTAGCTAGAATTTTATGTCTCTAAAAGTGCCTATTAATTCCTATTGATCTTTCTAAAATGATTTATTGATAGATTTCTGAAAGAGAAAGCACTGGAGGCTTGATTCACACATCGTCAAAGTCTACTTCAGTATCTTAGATGAATACTTAATAATGCTGACAGCTATGCTGTTATTTCTTTTTGGATGACTAAAGAAGCTTTAGACTCTTAAATTATATGAATGGAAAAAATGTAACATTTTAAGATGAAAATATTAGTAAATTTCATAGAAAGTCTGACCCAAAGTAGAATCCAGTTAATTTCCATGACAGAAAATTATCATTGTGTTTTACCTGAAATGTTCGCTGTAAATCTGCTCATGTATTTGCTAAGAAATACATCTGGCTATGAACTTAAGGCAATATATTCTCTTGTAACTTTAGTGTATATTGCAGGTATTCTAGCTCTGCACATTCAAAGCAAAACCACTGCCATAAGATATTGAAAACCTCAAGTATTTTAATAGAAAACAAAAACACGTCCAGCTAGCCTATGGAACTTGTGAGGGAAATTTATCAATAGCAAAGACTTTTATAATGTTCTTTTCAAGACTTTTAGAAATTGCCAGTTAAATTCACTATGCCTTTTAAAGATCTATTTCAAATTAAATCTGTAATGTGATTTTCTACATGTTAATTTTTTTCCTAATGAGTAATTAGTGTTTACATTTAATTTAGTTTTTTACATATAGAGAGCCCCATGTAACAGAAAACTTGATACAATAATCATATTTGAATTAATTAAGGATTTATTCCTTTTTTTCATGAAGTGCTGCAAATATTGAATCATTTTACACTTGGCTGATTACTGGAGCAATCATTTAATAAAATCATGAAAAAGCTCTTACAAAATAAATATAATTGATCTATTCAAATTCTGTACTTTGTTTCATAAAAATAAAGTAAAAAATAAAGTAAACTATGATTTAATTGTGTACTAGGCTACACAAAGCATACTTCAAATAATCATTTTCAAAGTACAGTCTGACAAGAAATATACGGACATTTTTCATAAATAAAATTATTTTTTTCCTACTAGGAATTTATTAAAATGTATATGAATTGAATCTAAACAAACTCTTTGTTACCACAGCATTTCAACCTATGTAACATGGAACCAAGAGCAACCACATTTAATTAAAAAAAAAAACCAAAAAACTATCAAGAATTGATTTTTATGTCTGTAGTAAAGCAAACGTATCAGGGAATGTGCAACAGTAATATCAAAAGTGAGTTCCAGTGAGCACAAAAATTTCCTAACATTGATGAATTTCCAAGATAAACATGAATGTGTTTACTAACTACCCTGTAAGGTAGCTGGAAAGATAATCTTCAAACTTATGTAAAAATTATGTTAGTCTTAAACACGGGATTCCTTATGGCAAAAAATCACCTTTCTGTTCACACTGTTTAGTACAGTGATAGTTTTATGATCCAGGACTGTGATTTCTTAATTTACTTAAATAAAATTAAGGATAATGATCATTTTATGATAATAAACTGATGGCCATTGAATGCTATTATGGATTAATAATAAAGGTCTGATTTAATTACTTCTTATAACTTAGCTGCATTTAGTTATTTTTAACATCCAACAATATTAGTACACAGTATTTAGATAAACAGTGATACCTTTTTTATTCACTACCATGAAATAATGGTGATGACTTTCCTATGATTCAATTACACTAATCTCATTGTCTGTACAAAGAAATTTAAATTAGCACACATCTGAAGTATAACTGAAAGTTCTTGATTGCATTTGTCCTAATCCTAACTGAATATCAATTGCATATCAAAGTGTAATAGGATAGGATTTACTAGCAGATGACAAACTGCGATCTGTATTCAGCCAAGCACCCAAGACAGCTGAACCGAGTCCTGCAGCATCACACAGAAGAAAGAGTGATTGAAAATACTGGAAGCCTTTTTATTCAGAGGCCACAATCTTCCAACTGCCTGCAGTCAAGAGTGCTTTGCTGCTTGTCAAAGCTCAGGTCCAAGATAATATGAAGAAGCTGCTGAGGTTTCCTTCCCAGTGCTGTTGCTCTTCAATATGGGTTTCAACTGTATGGCCAGGATGATCATGGATCCCACCAAGCTTCAAGGCTCTAAGAGTGAGATTCAATGACATGAGGAACCAGGTGGTTTTATCCTAAATCTTCCCTGTGAGGAATGAGGGCTATAGGAATGAGCAGATTCTACAGTTCCACACATGCTTGCAAAACTTTTGCTTTCCAGAAAGACCATGATCAGCAAAGTTTGCCCTGACCATTGCTTTCACAGAATCACAGAATCACAGAATTGTAGGGGTTGGAAGGGACCTCTAGAGATCATCGAGACCAACCTCCCTGCCAAAGCAGGTTCCCTACACCAGGTCGCACAGGTAGGCGTCCAGGCGAGACTTGAATATCTCAGAGAAGGAGACTCCACAACCTCCCTGGGCAGCCTGTTCCAGTGCTCCGTCACCCTCACCGTGAAGAAGTTCTTACGCACATTCGTGCGAAACTTCCTGTGCTGCAGCTTATGTCCGTTTCCCCTCGTCCTGTCTCCACGTACCACTGAAAAGAGACTGGCCTCACCACTATGGCTGCCACACCTCAGATATTTATAAAATATATAGCTATGGGAGTCTCTCTGAGGATCATGAGCCACTAGGAAACTGTCTGACCAAGTGGAACTAAAGAATCTTTGACTATAGTCTAGTGAACATGGGGAAGAAATCTTTAATAGTAGGAATGGTAGGGGAGGAAGAGATGCTCAAAGAAATTTTAGACATTGTACTGAGGGGCATGGTCTAGTGAGAACTGTTGGTGATAGGTAGATGGTTGTATGATGATCTTGTAGGTCTTTTCCAACCTTGGAGATTCTATGATTCTGTAGTTCTGTGAGGCCATAGACAAGTAAGAAAGTGGTGGAACAAAATGGCAATCAATTTGTGCAAGGTGATCTGGATGGGAGAAATCTTGTGATCCTTTTGTATTTTATGCTATCCTTTTGTGTTTTATGAGATTCCATTACTTCCTATGAAATCAACACTGTCCCTCATAGGATCACTGGGGCAATAATCTTAAAAAGGTCATATCCCAAGAATATACACATAAATAAGGAAGTGCAATCAGAAACTCTGTGTGCAATTGCAAAACTGTCATTGAGATGTCTCACAATTTAAGATCTACAATGGAGGAATCCAAACTCTGCAGGAATGTCAGACCAGAAAGCAAGAGTATTTGCCTTTGATGTGACAGCATAATTACACTGCATGGAGCTGTTCCAGGAGAGAAATTGAGCCAGCTGAGAGTTCCTAGACTGAACAAAATTTTGGACATTTTTTCATTGAATTTACCAAGGCTTATGACACAGTCTCTTGAATCATTTTCACAAATAAAATAATGAAGAAATAAATAGATAGCATATGAAAAAGACTGTGGTATGGATTGAAAATTGGCTAAATTGCCACTCGTCATGACTTGCATCATGAAGCCAAGCTGGAGACCAGTCATTAATGGTGTTCCTCAGTATTTGATTCTTGGTTAATGCTGTTTGATGTCTTCAGTGTTGACCTGGATGATAGGACAGAGTGACTGTCGTGATGTACCCTCACTAAATTTGTGGAGGATAAAATAACAGAAGGTGTTCCAGGGTTGATACACAAGCTATTTCTGCTGCTATTCAAATACATCTTGAAAGGCTTGAGAAATTGTCTGACAGAAACCTCATAGAATTCAGCAAAAAGATATTCAAAAAGTCCTCCTTATAAACAGGAATAACTCCTTGTCAAGAAAAGGCCAAGCCATGATCCAGCATTATGCCTTTGACAAAAACAAAGCCAAAAGCTTCCTGTGCTGCCTTAGACAAAGTCTTGCCCACAGGATGTGATCCTTCCTTTCTACTAGTCGTGTATAGTTCTGGGCTCTCCAGTATAAGAGAAACATGGAGATACAGAATTGAGCCCAATTAAAGGCCACAAAGATGATGAAGGGACTGAAGCATATTTCAGATATGGAGAGGCCGAGATACTATTTAGTCGGGAGAAGTAAAGGCCCATGAAGATCTCATTAGTGTGTATAAAAGCTGATGGGAAAGAATAAAGAAGGAAGCATGCTTTTCTCAGTAGTGCTCTGTAGGTGGACAAGAGGAAAAGAGCACAAACAGAAGAAATTCCAGGTAGACTTATGGAACAAGTCTATACTGTGTGGATGGTCAAATCCTGGACCAGGTTAACCAGAGTTGTGAAGTCCTCATCCTGAGGAGATATATGAAGCCCAACAGGACAAAGCCCTGAGTAATCTGCTCTGGAAGGTTAGATAAGGCAGTTTTCAGAGATGCCTTCCAAGCTCAAAAATTTTGCTATTTTATGGAAATTCATACCAAAAGTTTTACATTGCTATTCTTTTATATTTTATGGGATTCTGTTTCTTCTCATGAAGTCAGGATTGCCCTAAGTAGGCCCTCTGTAGTAATCTGTTTAACCTACCAAGTGTGCTTTGCATTCAGGAACATTAACAGCTATACCACTAAGTAATAAGGGCTTATTCTATCTAACCTTCCTCAAGAATTCTTATATAAATCTAGATCATAAACATACAAAACATGGCATATGTCAAGACTTATGAATACATATAAATATTAATTAACTTATTGAGTTCTTGGTTACACACTGAGAACATTAACATTTGAACAGGAAAATCAAAGTATTCAAGAAAATCGAAGTATTCTGTCCTTGTGCTTAAAAATAATTCATAATTTAAAAAGTAATTTTCACACAAGAAAAGCAATATGACTATTAAAATATTAATTTCTTTTGGATAATTCAATCTTCTCATTGTAATAAACGGTTATTTGAAATTAAAATAGAAAATACGTTGAGAATACAGGTACCTAAACTTTAAGAACAGTTTTTACATAAGTGTTATTAAAAATTATCAGATATTTCAGTGATCCTTAAAAGAGAGGCTTAAAGCATCTTGGGAAGAAGGTAGGCTAAGTTGAAGTCATCATGCCTGAAATCTCTCCCATCTCAGCTGCAGAATCAAATATAATACTGAATAAAAATTCATAGTCCATATCTACCAAGAAGATAGCTGTCTGATTTCTTGACATCCCCTAGTTTAAATTCTGGGATGTATTCAACCATTGTAGAGCAACTCGAGTCTGATTCTTAGGGCCAATTTAAAGTCAGTTTGTTGGACTTCCCCCACAGAATTTTTTTGTTTATTTGTTAGCTTTAGATAGTCCTTTGGATTGCTTTTAATCTCTTTCCATAGTTGTAAAGTATCCAATTTTCAAATTCACAACAAAACAAAACAAAATCAAAGGTTACAGGCACTGGAAGTTAATCAATTTAAATCTAAATAATGCTAAACTATCTTAAGTTTCAGAGTAGTCCCTTGGACAGATTTGAACCAGGTCACTTAAAACTTTCCAAAGTGATATTCAACACAGGTTAGGAAACACGCCAAACAGAAAGTTATCATGTGAATAATTTGTTTTAAAAATTATGGAGAAATTAATAATAGGTATGCATTTAACCCTACATGTTTGATTTTACTGCTAAAGAACAGCCCTTTTATGTTTTAATAACTGGTACTGATGACCCACCACTAAAAGCAATCCTCAAATTTCCACCTGAGAGTTTCCACCTGTCCTCACTCCAGCGATGTCCATCTGACTTCGTTATGAATTGATTAGGAATTAAAGTATGAGAAGAATGTACAAATATTTCTAGAGCTATTTTCCTTCTGGATTTCTCCTTGGATAAGCTGACCTCAGAGGCAACAGCCCAAGTTCAGGAAAAGTAGCAGAAAAGTTTGTGGAAGACTGCAGATGGAGAAATCTGACCACTAACTTTAACAGTAGCTACTCAATAGATTAACATAGCTGTCAAACCAAATCACATTACCAGCTTTTGTTTTTTTTCACACTTCATACCTAAAATGATGTGAAACTGTATCTGCATCCTTGGTATCCACGGCACATGGATACGGATGTCATCTAAGACTTCTGCAAAGTCTTTGACATGGTCCCTCACCACATCCTTCACTCTAAATTGGAGAGGTGTGGATTTGAAGGATGGACGGTTCAGTGGATTAGGAATTGGCTGGCTGGACACAGCGAAAGGGTTGTGATGAATGTTTCTATGTCTGGGTAGACGCTGGACATGAGTTGTGTCCCTCAAGGCTCAGTATTCGGATCAGTGCTTTTCAACATCTTTATTAATGACATAGACAATGACACATCACACCAAGCTGAGCAGTGCAGTCAAAACATTGGAGAGAAGGGAAGCCATACAGAGGGACTTGGACAGGCATTTACAACCTCTCTGAGCAGCCTGTTCCAGCACATCACCACTCTCTCTATAAGTAAGTTCCCTCTGATATCCAACCTAAATCTTCCCTCTCATGCCCCTTCCCTCATCTCCCTCCTTTTGTCCTCCCATTATCTATCCTTGTAAAGAGTTGACCATTTTGTAGACTGTTTCATATATTTTCATGTGAGTTAGTAAATTCACATTACATACTGCATAAAATATTAGTTAACCTGGTATGTACATTCCTGAGTAACAAACTGTTTTCATTGGCCTATTGTAAGTTTTAGAGGTTTCTCAGACATGGCAGTTTCATTTAAAAGAGCTAGCAGGAGCTATAGGTGTTAGATCTTCCAAAAGATCTTCCAAAACTGTTAGATCTTCCAAAAACTGGATCCCGGGCCAGTGTGTTCATTGTTAGCGTAGTCTGACTCTGCCCAGACTATAGCAAATCTCAGACTTGTCTTAAGACACTCAGAATCACAGAATCACAGAATCACAGAATTGTAGGGATTGGAAGGGACCTCTAGAGATCATCGAGACCAACCCCCCTGCCAAAGCAGGTTTCCTACACCATGTCGCACAGGTAGGCGTCCGGGCGAGACTTGAATATCTCCAGAGAAGGAGACTCCACAACCTCCCTGGGCAGCCTGTTCCAGTGCTCCGTCACCTCACCGTGAAGAAGTTCTTATGCACATTTGTGCGAAACTTCCTATGCTGCAGCTTATGTCCGTTTCCTCTCGTCCTGTCTCCACGTACCACTGAAAAGAGACTGGCCTTACCACTGTGGCCGCCACACCTCAGATAGTTATAAACCTGGATCAGGTCCCCTCTCAGTCTTCTTTTCTCAAGGCTAAACAGACCCAGTTCACTTAGCCTTTCTTCATAGGGGAGATGCTCCAGGCCCTTTACCATCTTTGTTGCCCTCCGCTGGACTCTTTCCAAGAGATCCCTGTCTTTTTTGTACTGGGGAGCCCAGAACTGGACACAGTACTCCAGATGAGGCCTTACCAGGGCAGAGTAGAGGGGGAGGATCACCTCCCTCAACCTGCTGGACACGCTCTTCTTAATGCACCCCAGAATGCCATTGGCCTTTTTGGCCACGAGGGCATACTGCTGGCTCATGGCCAACCTGTCGTCCACCAGGACGCCCAGGTCCCTCTCTGCAGAGCTCCTCTCCAGCAGCTCATCCCCCAGCCTGTATTGGTGCATGCAATTATTCCTCCCTAGGTGTAAGTCCCTACACTTGCTTGTGTTGAACCTCATCCGGTTTCTTACTGCCCAGCTCTCCAGCCTGTCCAGGTCTCGCTGAATGGCAGCACAGCCTTCAGGCGTGTCAGCCAATCCTCCCAACTTCGTATCATCAGCAAACTTGCTGAGGGTGGCCACTATCCCCTCATCAAGGTCATTGATGAAGATGTTGAACAAGACCCCAGCACAGACCCCTGGGGGACACCACTGGTCACAGGTCTCCAGCCAGACTCTGCACCACCAACGACGACCCTCTGCACTCTGCCAGTCAGCCAGTTCTCAACACACCTCACCGTCCACTTGTCTATCCCACACTTCCTCAGCTTTGTTATAAGGATGTCGTGGGAGACAGTATCAACTGCCTTTCTAAAATCAAGGTAGACTACATCTACCGCTCTTCCCCCATCCACCCAGCATGTGACAGCATCATAGAAGGCCACCAGGTTGGTCAGGCACGACCTCCCCTTGGTGAACCCATGCTGACTACTCCTGATAACCTCCTTTTCTCCCAGTTGTCTGGAGATGGTATCCAGCACAAGCTGTTCCATCACCTTTCCAGGGACAGAGGTGAGGCTGACAGGCCTATAATTACCCAGGTCTTCCTTCTTGCCCTTTTTGAAGAGCGCTATCTTTGAAGACATTGGCTATCCTCCAGTATTCAGGGACCTCCCCTGTTATCCAAGACCTCTCAAAAATGATGGAGAGCGGTTCGGCAATGACCTCCGCCAGCTCCCTCAGCACACGTGGATGCACCCCATCAGGTCCCATGGACTTGTGGACCTTAGTACTGCCTAGGCGCTCACGCACGTCCTCTTTCCTGACTAAGGGGAAGTCTCCCATTCCCCAGACCCTCTCACAACCTCCAGGGTGTGAGATTCCTGCGGAAGAGCCTTTTCACTGAAGACGGAAGTAAAGAAGGCATTTAGTATCTCTGCCTTCTCAGCATCTCCTGTTACCAGAACCCCCCCCTCACTTAGTAAGGGGCCCACATTCTCTGTAGTTTTCCTTTTGCTATTAACATACTTGAAGAAGCCTTGTTTGTTATCCTTTATCACTTTAGTGAGATTCAATTCCAGATGGGCTTTAGCCTTCCTCGTTGCATCCCTGCAGGCCCTGACTACATTCCTATTTCTTTCTTTCTTTCCTACCTTCTTCTTTCCTTTGAGCTTGTGCATGAGCTCCTTGCTCATCCACACAGGTCTCCTGCCACCTTTTCCCAATTTCTTGCTCACAGGGACGCACCGATCCTGAGCTTGGAAGAAGAGCTGTTTAAATGCTGACCAGCTCTCAGAGGCCCCCTTACCTTCTAACACCCGAGCCCACGGGATAGCTCCAAGTAGTTCCCGGAAGAGATCGAAGTTGGCTCTCTTAAAGTCCAGGGTAGCAATCCTACTTATTGCTTTGCTTCTTCCACTCAGACATGCATCTTCACTACAGATTCATTATTATCAAACAGTATCTTTCAACCAATTTGCCTACTTTTCACTGTGCAGTGTAAATTTTCCTTATATTTCTGTGAACTAAATAATTAATATAAGAAATGTTCCAGTGACAACCCACAGACAGAAGGGAAAGTAATGCATGCAGTATTAAAAAAAAAAGTCTTCCAAATATAGGCAAGAGCCAAGAGGTGAGACTTGAAGGAAATTATTCTTTCTTAAACTTAGCCTGAAACATAAAATAATTCTTTGTTTTTGTTTGTTTGTTTGTTTTGTTTTTGTTTTTAAAGAGATTGTTTTTCATAATAGGAATACATGCTAGATCACATTTTCTTCAGGAGATGTCCTGTCCTATTCAATTTCTTGTTCTTCCAAAGCATTTGGAAATATGCCCATACTTCAGATGAGTTAGATATCCTCATAGGAAAACAATTTATATATTTATCCATCCTACAGCAATGAAATGTCTCAACAGAGAGGAATGTATCACTGTTGCTGTATAACTGGCATGCTAAAAGTTTTGTGGAGAGAAATATGCCAGAGCACATCATACTTTTAAATGATATATGTCAGATGCAGAATATCTTTAAGGGTTCAGTGGCAGCAACAGAACCAAATCTAATGCTGCAGGACAGAGAAGCAACACAGATTTTTACCTGTAGGCAACATTATGCATAAGACAATTTTAGACTAGACAAGAAAATGACCCATTTAGCAGAGGCCTCTTACATAAGAAAAATTTTGGAATGTTTAAGCCAAGAAATAATTTAGCGAGATTTGTTTGATTTGGGATCTGAAACTTATTCCCATCTTTGAAAAACAAACCAACATATTTTCTTTTTCTCTTAAACTTATTTCAGGTGCAGGCATACATTGTTATGTTCAGTAAATGTGGCTCAGTGTTAATGGTTACCAGCACAGTAAGTAAAATTAATATCCACCTGGCATGCATACAAAGATCTCTGCCTCTTCTTGTAAATTGAACAGCTTACTAGTTCTGGTTTTGATTCTTTGTACAATCACTTGACACTCTGACACCAGTTAAAGTGATTCCTTTTTTTTTTTTTTTTTTTTTAATCACATTCAGATGGAATATGATTTCAAGTTATTTCTGCTAAAAGTTTAAATGATTTGCTTGCTGATTTTTAATACAAAAACCAAGCTTACAATACTGATGAAATTATAACAAACTCTGCATTTAAACAATTTTCAAATACATCTACATATATTTTGTAGATAGATTTTGAATGTACTATAAAACTAGACAACAGGCGAAGGTTCTACATACATAAAAGTATCTGAAGTTCCTCTTATTTTACATGACACATTTTTATCTTTTATTCAGTTACGTGCTTATGTATAAAATTTTTTGTTCCATGTTTATGGTGAAAACTTCTTAGTAAGCAGAATGAATCTGTAGGTCTAAGTCCTGACAACGATAACAGAAATGTCTCTAGAATGTAAATTAGAAAAACCTCAGTTTTCTTCCACTGCAGACCTCCAGCTCAAGGCCAAGAAAATTTCTTTTCTTTATATCATTAGAGTTATACGGAAATGTAGTACCCTGTGGACCATGAATTTAATAATAAGTATTTGACCTCCAAGGATGAAACATAACCTTACCATCATTAGACAGAGATTTACCAACTGGAAACACAATAGAGAAAAGAGAACAAACTGCTTGTTCTGTTATGTATTTTCTTGAATACTTTTTAATGTAGCAAACAATACTTGATGGACATGCTGGGAATATCTACAATGGCATACAGATTGAATTTTTTAAGTACTGGTATCTGAAAATAGCAATATGTATGTAGATCAAGTAGATTAAATGCTGTATTTATTTAGAATCCAAATTTGTTGAAATTTATAATGGTAAAACATTCTACTTGTGACTTCATAGATTCCTTATGGAAGCTCTGTGATAAATACAAATGAGTTTACTCTGTTTTCGCTTACTGATGGCATAACAAAGAAAGAAATTAGGAAAGAAACAAAGTTCTTCTAAAGTCATATTATATTAGGTTTTTCAAATATTTGTTTAGTGCTTTTCAGTTTGCTCATGTATTGATGCATTTTAACTTGTACTATTAAGTACACAGCATAATTTTAATGAAACATGCAGGATTTTTAAGTAAATAAGCTTATATTTTTAGAAATGATACAACTGATGCTGTTTATATTCTAGAACAAAAAAATGTTACAATATCACCCATTAAAACATCACTTAAACTCCAAAGTTATTTCAGTTTATGCTAAATTGTTATTTTTTGGCAAATTGTTTAATTTGCCAAATTAATTTAATTGTAAGCCATCCCCCCAACTTTTTTACTTGCAGAAAAGATCATAAAATATTGTACCACTGCAAATTTTACTAGTTAGCTCAGAGTCAGTGAATTGCTGAAGAAGATTTTAAGATAAATAAGCTAGATTATAGTGTATTAAAAGAAAAAAAAAAAAAAAACTTAGAAGAGACTTAATTCAATCCTCTCCTACTCAAAGAAAGTTCTTTTTTGAAGTGATATAAGATTTCCAAATTGGAACACTTTGTTTAGGATAACATCTTGAGTTTTTGAAAGAATGGAACCCATTCCAGTGTTTAAATACATGCATTGTGAGTAAGTTTTTCTAATAAAAACTTTTCTTTTTTTTTTTCCCAATCAATTGTGACTATTACTTTTCCATTCTTTTCTGGTCACCTTTAGGAACTATGGTTCCATTTTATTTTTTCCCTTCCATTAGGTTGTTGAAGATAACAATACTTTCCTCCCTTAAATTTTTCTTCTCAAAACTGAGGAAACACTTTCCTCATCCACTTTTCCTGTCATGTATTTCAAGCTTCTATAATATTTATAATATTTATGGCTCTCTACTGAGCTTGCTCTGTTTTGTTCATACCTCTGTTCTACTAAGAACCAAAAAAATGGGCACACTATTACAAATTTTCTCTCAGAATTGCTACATAGGGGGACCTGCTCTCTACAGTCTTGCTGTTACAGTCCAGTATGCATTAACCTTCCTTTCGACCAGCACACCTTTCTGACTTGCATTCATCCTATTGTCCACAGGGAGCCACAGTTCCTTTTTCGCAGTTTCCATCCATTCAGTCCCCAGCAGTGCTATTTCATGGGATTATTTTCTGTTGTTGCATTTCATTTATCTGTCAAGGTACCCTGTAACAGCCTTGTCCTCCTCACATCACTTTAGTATGAGCAGTAAAATTTATTAGCATGCCAACACATCTTTCAGATTTTTAAGGAAGATGTTAAACAATATTGGACTCATTCTTGATCCACGAGGGGTGCCACTGTTAACCAGCTTGTTTCCATGCAGTTAATCACTATTCAGGGCAGCACTCTTTTTCCATGAAGTCCACTAGTTCACTTAGTTACACTTAGTTACACCTGTCCATAGAGACTGTTATGACAGAAGGAGATTTAGGTGGCTCAGATTCAATTCGCCCTTCATAAATCCATGTTGGCTCTTCTCAGTTACATTTTTCTGCTTAGAATCCACAGTAAGCATATTTTAGATTTATGCTAGGAATTCAGATGAATCTGGCCAGCCTGCAGTTCTCCAGATCCTCCTTCTTGCCTCTCTCAAAGATAGGAATAACATTTGCCTCCCTTCAGTCTTCTGAAACTTCTCCCAATTGCAACTATTGAGAAAAATCTATGGGAAGTGTCTTCGCAATCACATCTGCCACCTCCTTCAGCACTCAGTGCATCCCATTAGGACGTGTCTCAGGGAGTAGCACCAGGCACTGCTCATACCCTGAGGCATGGGCAGCTACCTCTGATGAACAATTGCTTCAGTCAGGTGAGGGATGTCATAACACAGACCACTATATAGTTGAACCATCTCTGTTAATTCTCTGAAGCCTGAGGCAAAATCTTTTTGCTACATTACCACAGCACCTGGTTAAGTGCTGAGTCCCTCCTTGGCAGCCTTGTTTGCTGAGCTCCGATATATCTTACTTATTCAAGAATTACTTTGCAATTTTTATATCAGGTGCTTTGTTTTGGCCTCTATTTATGTTAAATCTACAAAAATATTTCAGAAACCACATATGGATGAATACCATCTCATTTGCCTCAGTGTATGGAGTTCAGACAAGAAAAATAGATGTTAACTAAAGTAAGAATTTTACCTGACATGAAATATGAGCACTGCACAGGACAATGAACATGACAGCTATTGATGGATTTCATAGGCTGTGGAGTCTTGCGCACTGCATTAGTGTAACAGAGAGATGCATCAGTAGTATGAAATTCTCTCTGAAGTTTCATTAAAAAAAAAGGAAAGCAAAAACTTCTGAAAACTGCACTGAAGCCCCCACTTTTATGTAGGGCAGGTGAGCAACTAGATGAAAAGTTGAATGACTCCATTTCAATGCTTTGAAAATATATTGTTATTATGTACCAGAATTTGTGTGTGTGTGTGTGTGTGTGTGTGTGTGTGCAAAAAAAGAGTAAGGGTCTTATAACTATAGAAAAATATAGAAAAATATAGAAAATATAGAAAAATATTTTTCTAAATATAGAAAAATAGTCTACTATTGCAAAATATATATTTTGTAAATAATTTATTATATCAGGGCAAGAATTCAGAAAATAATAAATCAATTTCTCTAAGATTTATTTAGATACCTGCAGTGAAGCTTATGTATACAACTTTCAAAGTAACAACCAAAGAATTCAAAATTTTTCATAATCCTTGACCCAAATAATGTATGTTAAGTAAATATAGTCATTAACAGGATTTACGTGGAAACCCTTGAAAATGGATAATTAAAAAGAAACACAGAACTGCAAACACAGGACTGAAATCCTATTGGAAAGTTTCAAATGCTCTTTTAGACATCAGATTAAACTATTGCTCCATATAGGATTTACATAGGAACTAACACAAATAAAGTTAACTTTTCATTAAAGTTAAAGTTAAATTAGAGTACTTCCTCAGACAATTGGCAAGCTCTAATAATAATTCATTATAATTCATAATAATTCATAGTACATACTACTTTTGCATTTACTTTGGCTAGTATATAATTAACTTAATGGCAACATCCATAGTACCATGTTTTGTATTATGACCAAAACAGTCGCAGTCACACATAGATGTTTTACCTATTGCTTAGCACTACTTACACAGCACTGATGTCTTCTGTTTCTCAGGCTACCCTGCTACCAAGGAAGGTAGGGATACACAAGAAGCTAGGAGGGGGCACAGCTGGGACAGCAGACCTCAACAGACTAAATGGATGTAACATTCTTTATAATGTCATGCTCAGCAATAAAACTGGGAGAACATTTAGAGTTACAGTGTATCTTTACCTTCCCAAGTAATTGCTATGCATATGGAGCCAGCCTTAACAGAACATCTGCCTGCGAACGGGAAATAAAGAACAAATTTCAAATTTTGCTTTGCTTGTTAGTGCAGCCTTTGCTTTACCTTACAATTCTCTTTATTCCACCAGTTTTCTCATTTTTGCCCTTTTGACTATCTCCCCCTTCCTACTGGAGGGTGGGGGAGGGGGGCAAGGAAAATGAATGAGCAATTGAGTAGTGCTAAGCTGTCTACTGGAGTTATTCCAAAATAACATCTTAGTTGGTTCTATTTTGATTTGAAAACTTTAAATGCTCATATTATGCATCAAAAAATGAGAACATTTCAGATAAATATAATTAACACTGTGACACACTTGCTGAATAAGCAACTTAAAGTATCTGGCAGAAGGATCTACTTTGCATTAGGAATATGAGTACAGCACTGAATTTCAAATGTAGAATATACTATATTAAGATCTCTTGGAAAATCTTGCAAAATATTTTCCCTCTCATCTCTCCCTATTAATTTCTGTGCTGTTTGTTTGTCTCCAGAGACACATATCCAATTTTATGGAGTTAGCTTTTGAGGCAGGATAAAGGATAGGGAGGTTTTGTATGTTTTTGGACACCAAATAAGATGTGTACAAAGAGCTAGAAAATAAAATTAACTGAGCAAAGTGATTAAAAGGGTGATATACCTGTGAAAGAAGACATTTTGACAGATAAAATATTGTTTTTTGAAACTTGTACAATACTAAATAGAAAAATTATATGCTGTCAAGCTTTATTTAGAATAGAGAATTCAAATATGAACAGCATAATGAGTTAATATCTTGATTAAGATTTTTTAACAAAAGAAAGTGTTATGATAAACGGTAAATCATCCCTTTTGTATTGGAAAAATGTGCTGGTGATTTACAACTGGAATTTATCATAGAGTCAATTTTATCATAAATATTTTTGTAAGATATACAGGACATTGAATAAATAAAATTCATACATGATGCTATACTAAGATGTGGATCATGTATGTGAAAGATAAATAACCAGTTTCAGAGATACTAGGCATATGATTGAAGACTCTTTTAAACAAGGTTGACTAGACAAGGCTCAAGTTAATTCAGGGAGGGAAGCAATCCACACCTCAGAAAATTAAAAGCTATAACACAGAAGAAGAGACCATGTCTTGACAGTTCTACAAAAAGAGATTAACTATGAAATATAAGGATGAAATAATTAAATTTTGGCACTATAAAATTAAGCCAGCAAAAAATTCATATTCTGCTTAACCTGATGTCTTGCACCACCTCTGTTCCGAGACAGTGCATTCTTTCCTGTAGACAGGCAACAAAGATTTCAGGAAGAATTGTGGATTAGCTTTCTAAAATGACTGGTGAAAGAGTGAAGATCTAAATAAGTATATTAAGTATATAAGTAATATTAAGTATATTAAGTATATAATGTCAATATTGAGATGGCTTAATCTGAAGACAATATATGGAATATGTTCCATATGCAATGATGCAAATTATTTAATAATATAGAAAGAATGTTACCGAAAGTAGTTTTAAGGATTTTTAAAAAAGTAAAATGAAAAAGCAGTTGACAATGAGATCTGTGGGCTAATTATATTCTCAGGAGAAATAGTAGGAATTCCACTACTTAGAGCATTTCAGACTAAACTAGGAAAAACAGTAGTGAATGTACAATAAAAATCATTTGTTGCAAAGTAAAATTATTTATGATTACTTATTTTAAGTTCTGACTACAGTGACTACGAACTGATGTCAAAAAGGACAATTAAGTGAATAACATGGACTTCATTTTCATTCTCATCTACATCTATTATATCATTATTCTAGATAAATCTTAACATTGCCTTGTATATTTTATTGGCATAAACTGATTTATCCACTCACTAACACATTCAGTACATTTTTCTGTCAGTTAACTATCATTTATCAATAGATATGCAAAATGGCTATATTTCTAGATAGCATCATTAAAATATGAATTTAAAAATATCAAAAACTGTTGCTGCATAACAGCTTGAAAATTATTGTAAACATATAGTATCACAGCTCATCAGAAACACTGTCTACCAACAAGGATCATGAAAACAAAACATAAAATAATGTGCATTTTATAAGAGCTGCCTCCTATTTTATTTTGTTGGCCCACAACATCAGATACATATATTTTAAATCAACAAATAACCAACTTTGAACAACAATATCAGGAAGGGATTGAAATACTTAAAAACAGCAGAACCCTTCCACAGGAAGGTCAGGGGAAAATCAAAGAACAAAACAATATATCTGTTTTAAGTTTCTTCAGTATTGACACTGATCATATAATTTATCCCTTTAATAAGAAAGCTTAGGGTGCTTAAATTGGAAATTGCACCTCAGTAGTAAAAAAGTAGTACATACATTCGTATCTGTAATGATGGAAGAGGCTCTATGTCTGTCACAAGTCAATAAAAAAATAGATATTTGCGTGGTGCTGGACCTGCTGCTCACCAATGTGGAGGAGATCATTAAAGATGTTAAGGTGGGAGGCAGCCTGGGCTGCAGTGACCACACCCTGGTTGAGTTCATGATCTCGAGGAATGTGGGCCTGGCAAAGAGTGGTGTCAGGACCCTGAACTTTGGAAGAGAAAACTTTAAGCTGTTCAAGGGATTGTTGGCCCTGGGATGCTGTCCTTATAAACAAAGATGTTGAGGCTACTCTTCAAGGATGCCTTCCTCAGAGCACATGAGCTCTCCATCCCTCTGAATAAGAAAGTGGGCAGAGGAGGTAGGAAACAGGCATGGTTCAGCAAGACCTGCTGAGCACATTGAGGGAAAAGAAAGGTGCATACAAGCTCTGGAAACAAGGGCGGGACACCTGGGAAGAATACAGGGATGCCATATTTTTTCCCATATTGGAAAAATACTGCCTTGACTTTTGTCAGCTTATTTATGGTCTTTATTGGGTTAGACTAATGATAATGATATATTCTCCTAGACAACGTCTCCAACTGTTAAAGAAACATTGTGGGATAGAATGTCATTAGACAACAAATAAGGAGGATGATTCTTATTTCTCTCTCCATAAATACATGAATGCAGTGTAATAGTTACTCAATAATGAACATATTTTTTTCTGATTTCTCTTTATTTACTGTATCAAATCAGCTAAACTATGTACTGCAGATTTAATGTAAAATGTAAATGTAAAAGGAGAACTGGCTTCAACAGACAAAGAGAAGGCTGAGGTACTGAATGAGTTCTTTGCCAAAGTCTTCACTGGCAGCCAAGATTCTAGTATTTCTCACATCCCTGAGCCCTGCATCCCTAAACCTCTAGGAGGGGACCGGGGTGGTAAATCTCCCCCACTGTAAGGGCAGAGCAAGTCCAGGACCACCTCATGAGACAATGTGTACAAGTCTATGGGGCCGGATGCTGTGCATTCCAGGATTTTGAAGGAGCTGGCTGAGGTGGTTGCTGAGCCGTTCTCCATCATATTTGAAAAGTCATGGCTGTCAGGTGAGGTCCCAGATGACTGGAGGAAGGGTCACGTCACTCCCATTTACAAGAAAGGGAGCAAGGAGGACCTGGGAAACTACAGGCCAGTGAGTCTCACCTATGTGCCTGGGAAGATCATGCAGCAGAACCTCCTGGACGACATGCTTGATCACATGAGGAATGAGCATGTGATCTGAGACAGCCAGCATGGCTTCA
Source organism: Meleagris gallopavo (assembly GCF_905368555.1). Taxonomy (NCBI): domain Eukaryota; kingdom Metazoa; phylum Chordata; class Aves; order Galliformes; family Phasianidae; genus Meleagris; species Meleagris gallopavo. The sequence continues at coordinate 77,879,804 of NC_139406.1, read as the reverse complement.
CCAGGTGAAGTTCATACCTAACCAATCTCGTGGGTCTTCTATGCTAAGGTGATGGCATTGGTGGACAAAGGAAAGATAACCAAGGTCTTTTACCTGGACTTGAGTAAGACCTTTGACATGGTCTCCCACCTCATCCTTATCTCCAAAATGGAGGGATGTAGATTTGATGAGTGGACTACTCAATGGATAAGAAATTGGTTGAAAGGCCGCAGACAGAGGGTGGTCATCAATGGTTCTATGTCCAGGTGGAGGCTGGTAATGAGTGGAGTCCCCAAGCGATCTGTCTTGAGACCAGTGCTCTTTAACATCTTTATCAATGACATCAATGATGGAATTGAGTGCACCCTTACCAAGTTTGCTGATGACACCAAGCTGAGTGGTGCTGTTGACACAGTGGAAGAAAGGGATGCCATTCTGAGGAACTTCAACAGGCTTGAAAGATGGGCCCAGGTGAACATAATGAGGTTCAACACGGCAAAGTGCAAGGTTTTGCACTTGGGACGGAGGAATCCCAGGCATCCATACAGACTGGAAGGAGCGGTCCTGGAGAGCAGCCCTGCAGAGAAAGACCTAGGGGTCCTATTGGATGAAAAACTTAACGTGAGCCACTAGTGTGCTCTTGCAGCTCAGAAAGCAAATGTTATCCTGGGCTCCATCAGAAGAGGGGTGGCCAGCAAGGACAGGGAGGTGATTGTCCTCCTCTACTCTGCTTTTGTGAGGCCCCATCTGGAGTACTGTGTCCAGGTCTGGAGCCCCCAGTACAAGAAAGACAGAGAGCTGCTGGAGAGGGTCCAGAGGAGAACCACAAAGATGATCAGGGGACTGGAGCACCTCCCCTACGAAGACAGGCTGAGAGAGCTGGGCTTGTTCAGCCTGGAGAAAAGAAGGCTGTAGGGTGACATCATTGCAGCCTTTCAGTACCTTAAGGGAGCCTATAAACAGGAGGGGAATCAAGTCTTTGAAAGTGTAGATAAGACAGGACAAGGGGAAATGGTTTTATGTTGAGAGAGGGAAGATTTAGGTTGGATGTCAGGGGGAAGTTCTTTACTGGGAGAGTGGTGAGGTGTTGGAACAGGCTGCCCAGAGAGGTTGTGGATGCCTCATCCCTGGAAGTGTTTAAGGCCAGACTGAATGGGGCTCTGGGCAGCCTGGTCTATTATCAAATGAAAAGGCTGATGGCCCTACCTGTGACAGAGAGGTTGGAGATTCATGATCCCTGGGTGGTGGTATAGTCATTCTCCTTGGATGTGTTCAAGGAAAGGGTAGAATTCACACTAAGTGACATGGTTTAGTGGGTATGACCTAAACCGTCTTTTCCAATGTTAATGATTCTATGATTCCATGAATATATTTTCCTCTACACTGCACATACCAGCATCTAAGCTACCAGAAATAAACATTTTTTTGTTCAAGAAACATACAGTGGATATAAACCACGTGACACCCTGTGGTTTGACCTGCGTGACCATAGAAAGGATATGACATGAGGAAGTGGGATGGAAAACCCATCTAGACCCATAGGTATAGGTACATGAGTTGCAAGGGAAAACAATCACAAAAGAGTCCTTCCAGGAAGGCACCCACTCTAGTGGGCAGTTCTCTAGAACAGTGAGAATGCTTTGATCTTACTTCTGAGTTTGATAATAAGCGTTTTGGTTTGCATTTTTGAGAACTGGGTACCAAATACAATAACCAGAATTAGAGGGGGTTGCCTCTAACCAGAGGGGACAGCCAGGACAATCAGACTGTGTGGATTTGATAGGCTAGTAGATCAGAACCTCAAAAGTAAGGTTATAATGAACACCAGCTCACAGCTTATCCTAATGCCATCAAGTTATAAAGGGAGAGAACCCATCTGTATTTCTGGAGTGGCAGGGAATCTCAAGAGCTAACTATATAGGAGACTGAAGTGAGCAGAAATGGGATTGGCTGGCAAAAGTATCCCATTGTGACTGGCCGAGAAGCACCCTGCATCTTTGGTATAGATAACCTCAGGAGAGGATCCTTTAAGGATCAAAAAGGGTACCGGTGGGATTTTGTTATAGGTGCCTTCGAGAAGGAGGACATTAGGAAGCTATCTACCTTGCTTAGTCTCTTTGAGGACCCATTACGTGGTGAGGTTGCTAAGAGTAGAACGACAGCAATTGCCAATATTTATCACAACAGTGGACTGATCACACAACAGTTTTTGCCTACAGGTATGTAGGCAGGAAGAGACAGGCCAAGGAGAGTGTTCCCCCTCTGATGAAAGGTAACGGGGAGCTGGCTTCCTCAGACATAGAAAAAACTGAGGTACTCAATGAGTGTTTTGCCACAGTCTTCACGGGTGGTCAGGCTTCCTGTGTCTGCCAGGACCATGAGCCTCTAGATGAGGGTGTGGGGAGTGGTTTCTGTCCCACTGTAACAGTGGAACAAGTCTGAGTCCTCCTCTGAAATTGCACGTGTACAAGTCCATGGGGCCAGATGATATCCATCCTAGGGTTCTAAAAGAGATGGCTGATGTGGTTGCCAAGCCGCTCTCCGTCATATTTGAAAAATCATGGCTGTATGAGGAAGTCTCTGGTGACTGGAAAAAGGGAAATGTTATTCCCATTTTTAAGAAAGGGAGAAAGGAAGACCTGGGGAACTACGGGCTGGTGAGCCTCATCTCTGAGCCTGCGAAGACCATGGAGCAGATCCTCCTAGAAGCTACATTAAGGTACATACAAGACAAAGAGGTGATTCGAGACAGCCAACATGGCTTCACCAAAGGCAGATTGTGCCTGACCAATCTGGTGGCCTTCTATGATGGAGTGACGGCTTCAGTAGATGGGGGAAGGACAGTGGATGTCATCTACCTGGATTTCTGCAAGGCCTTAGACATGGTCCCTCACCACATCTTTCCCTCTAAATTGGAGAGGTATGGATTTGAAGGATGGACTGTTTGATGGATTAGGAATTGGCTGGCTGGGGTTATAATCAATGGTTCTGTGTCAGGGTAGAGGCTGTTCACAAGCAGTGTCCCTCAGGGGGTGGTCTTGGGATCCGTGCTCTTTAACATCTTTATCATTGACATAGACAATGGCATCAAGTGCACTGTCAGCAAGTTTGCAGATGACACCAAACTGAGCAGTGCAGTCAATACATTGGAAGGAAAGGAAACCATCCATCAATTTCATATTATTCAAAACTTATAAGTTGTGTTTCATGTATGTGTGTATACATCCTCAGACAAATAGTATAACATTTTTTAATTCAGAATTTATATCCTTCTGTCCACCAAAATATTGGAGCCACTCATTTAATATTAGATAAAAAATGGATTTGAATTTATCTTTCTATTTTAACTGTCCGGAATATTTGCTAATATTTCATTTTTACACGAAATAAGTGTCTTTGTTTAATCATTTTCCGTTACTTTTTGTTTCAACCCAAGTATTGTGAGGGGAAAAAAAAAAAACAAAAACGTTTTCGTTACTGTTGGAAACATTTTGTTGTTTTTTGTAGATCTCTAGTGAACTGAAAAAAATCCATTATTTGTTCAGCATTTGTCTTCAGCTGTTTGGTTTTTTTTGTTTTGTTCTGTTTTTTTAAAAAGATATTTGTACTGGCTGCTAAGTAGAGATCAGACTGAAGACAGGAAGTTAGGATTCTTTTCAGTTTAGTCTTATGTTAACTAAAAGTCAGCTATCTCAGCTTTTATCTCAAGTTCTCTAATGGAAACATATCCAACAAGTTGAAGAATTAAGAATCTTCCAGCTAATTGAGCAAGTTAAAATTCTCCCACCATTTTTTATGCGTTACTCTGCAACTAGTATTTCGTTATACTCTCAGTAGTGAGTATTTCATTGGAGATTTTTCAGAGAAAATTAAATTAGATGGGAAAGAGGAAAATGCAACTATACATACAGTATATTCATTTGGTATTAACTTAGAGTAACATAGTTCCTCTTTTTTATCAGATCTGTTGGTTAATTATGACAATGTCTGCTTAAATAATAACAAAACTTTACAAAAGTAAAGCACATGAAATATAGCCCACTTGCTTATTCTCTGGTACTGTCATGTATTAATTTAAAGTTCTGGGTACAGCACAGAAATATTTCTAAATTGATTTTAACAAATCATCCTCTTCTTTTTTTTTTTTTTTTTTCCTGCCAAGAATATCTAACTTCACATCACAGTGGTAAAGAACAAGAAAACAAGGCAATGTAGAATATTACTGAATTCATGCTACCATATGCCTATGGATGTAGTTACTTACTATTCAGACAAACCACTGGTAGTATGACAATGATTCTTTCAGAAAAACTTGTGGGTAGTACTTTCCCACCACAGCACATCTTTTTCGTGCACAAGCTCATATTTGTATTTTTCCACTTGAACTCAAAATGTAATTTGAATATCTAACAATTTGTGAATCCAGACTATAGGTAAGTTTGGTGAGGATGCAAATTAAGCAATCTTCCATTTACAGGATATATATATATATATATATGTATGTATCTTTTGTTTCTCAACTGAAGAAGTTTTTGTCATTTGAATGAGCATCATTCAAAAAAGTACAATTTGATGAAAAGAAATACCATCTGGCACTGTATAGGGATTATATATGTATGATGATCTGCACTTTGAAATGTAGGCTCATGCCACTGAATATAATGTATGAATATATACTAGAAGTCCTAATCTGTTTGTTGGAAATTGCATTTTGTAGTTCTCCTCTGCTTAGTCACTGACACATTTAATTCTGTGGTTTCCTATTGCAATACCCAATTAATTCAGCCCTACTAAAAAATCTCAATGAATTTAGCTTCTGACTTGATAGTAAAGCTGTTGTACATGTGTAGGAGTAGGGTTCCAGTGGTGATTTTTTTCTAGTCAACACTGTTCACTGAAGTTTTCAGGGTAAAATACGTTAGCAGCCTGTGCATATTCATAGAACCTGGGAAAAATCTTCTATTTTCTAGTGTATTTTATGATCTGCCTTTGTACTTATATGTTAATGTCATCCACCCTAACCCAGACTAAGTTACCAACGATAAGATAGAGTATACAAAAATCAGTCCTTCATATTTTCTTGATGTATCTTAATTAGAAGACAGTCAAAATGGTTGTTGAACCTATGATAAATCTGAAAGGTAAACTGGAGGATATTTTATTTTGAAATTTTTTTTAAAAAGTGATTCCACTATTACTCATTTACAAACTTTTACAATATCACACAGGAAACCATAATTCTTATTCGTCATTTATAGACTAGTACTAATTTTATATCAGAGATAACTCTGTTGTGATAGCACCAACTTCATACTGAACACCTGGATTCTTGGGGACTCTATCAAAAGATACAAGAACCCAGTAGTTGATGAAATAATTCAGTATCTTACTGCACATCAGATAACAGTTGCTAATTAGAAGAAAGCTAAACAGACATAAAAATGAAAGCTATATTCCGGAGCATGTGAATTATTCGAAGCCTTAAAAGAGATTGTAAACTACCATCCAAAAAAAAAAAAAAGATAATAGTTTCATGCAATGGTTTAAAAAATTGTCAGTTCATGAACGTGTCAACTGAAGTGGGACAGTAAAACTGAGAATACACAGATACTTGTGGATGGTGAAACAATTGAAAAGTACAATAAGAATGTTGCACTGCCCCTGTAGTCTGCTTTGTGATGAAAATTTAAGGAGGCTGAAGTCTAATGTTGTGTTACTCTGTAATGACAGAATTAAATATATTATTTTCTTCTTAATTTAGTACTACAGAAAAATCTTGTCATTGGAATGAACTGCTTCAAAGTTTCAAATTCTACCTGGGGTGTTTCACATACACATAACAAATTATATTATTTATTTTATCATACTGATCAGTGTGTGTTTTTTTTTTTTTAACTTTAAACTTTATGACCAACAAAAACGAAGAGGGCAAATTAATAAGAAAGATATTAATAAGATTATTCATGAAAATCTTCAGCTTTAAACTCAGTAAGAAGGTAAGAAGACAAAAAGATGTCTACAACCTTCAAATTTCATAATATTTAATATATTACTAAATGCCAAGAGTTTTTTTTTTATGTATATTTTAATTTAAAAAAAAAAAAAAAAAAAAAAAGGATATCAAATGCATCCAGACTACAAATAAAAGTGCTGCTGAGTAATAGGTATTAACCACTGAAATATCCTATCCAGGACATGTTGTAGATTTCACACTGGTAAAACTAGTATATATTTATGACTGATTTTTTGTTATGTAATATGCACACATCATTTTCCCTTTAATCCTTAAAATATAAATTTAGCAGAATATGATTTGGAAGACCCCCATCAAATAACAGTGGTCAGCTGTTTGGCCAGAGAATTTTTCAACACTCTCAGAGAAATAATGAGCTGCGATTTACAAAGAAGAAACATTAATAAGAACATTACAGAAGAAAAGATCACATTTTAAGGAGTGAGACAGTGAACACAGTACAAAGAGCCTGAATCATGACACAATCTGCAGGAAGTGAATTTGAGCTGTGATTAATCAAGGACAGCCAGTAGGGTATTTCACACATTATTGTCTTTTTATTTTATTAAATTCACAGAAGACAGTGAAAGCATGCATCAAGTCATGCTATTCACAATGGAGTTAGCTAATATACTACATAAATAAAACCATTGGAAAAGAGGCACATTAAAAAAAAACAACAGTGAAAACAGATATCATTCATGTACATTTTGCTTTTCTTGATGCTTGGTTACATGGTAGAGCATCATGAAATGACACCAGTTTAGTTTTAGACAGAGCAACATAGGTTCCACAGAAAATCTAATCTTGATTTGATCCTGGGTTAATTTACCATTATCAGTACAAAGCAGTTTGTATTTCCCTTAAACACATATTTCTCTCTGCCATTCCCCTTTGGAAACCAGGAAAGAGAAACAAAGAGAGGCTGAATTCAAAGACTAACTTGATATAGTGACTAATTAAAATTTATTATTGAGAATTCAGATATTGTACTTATTAATCCACCTTAATAAAGCTAATTTTCAAAACATTCCTTTGTCACTTAGAATCCAGGATCTACAGTAACGTTTTGCTTGATAAACTTAATTTTCAGAAAGTCTGACCAATTAAAACCTTATTAAAGCTATAGTACCGAGCTTTAAAATCAGTATCTGTTCGCTTCTACAACTTTTGTATCCTCCTGGATCAAGGAAATGTATTCTGTTTCACAAAACATCAATCTGAAATCAACAGAGTATCTTCTGAAATTCTTTAGAGAACTCAGGATTCACAGCCTCATCTTTATGGCTAACATTTTCAATTTAATTGAGCAGAAGATGCACACAAATGCATATGGTTTATTCGAATTCTAATCACTAAAATAGACTAAATATCTAGCAAAGTTGCAAACCCTCTTATAAATAACTGAGAACATAATTTTATTCAATTCATCATAAACTCCACCATTTCACCTGCCAGTGAGCTAATTTGGTCTTTTAAACTCCTTTTAGTCCTATTGTTAATGGCACAAAATTTAACATGCTAAATTAAGTTAAAAAAGCAAGCTGGTAGCCCTAAACTACTCAGACAAAAGAAAAAAAAAAAAGAAGAAGCAAAACCCACTGAAGAAAGATGATTAATAGATTCACTACTAAAAAATCAGTTAGTTTAGTGAAAATTTTAAATTGACAGTGTTTAGCTGTCTTTAAGTTTTCATAAATCAGGTACTTCATATTGCTTTAATGTGATAAGAATATATCACATATAATTGCAAATGCCACTACATTTTATTAAAGTTTGTCTAAAACCATGCATTTTGTTCCATTCTGAAAAGGAGTTTGATTGTAGTAGAAAAGAACAGTGCATTTCCACTAGTTCCACTGTATTTTGTAGACCTATACTTTTCTAAAAGAAACAATTTACTCTTTATTTCAGTGGCTTTTCTTCTTACAGTTTTATATCTGAAGTTTCTCTGGGAGGAAAAAGACCTTGATTACAAAGAAAGAGCTGCAGGTCAGAAGAAGGCATCACAACATGCTTAGCATGTAAATCTCAGCATTTCAGGAAAGGCTTTGTTAATTCTGGCAGCCAGTGTTTAAAAGCAAAGCTGTGTATTGCTCAAGATAGCCACATGTCTTATTTTATGTGAAGGGAACATAAAGTCATAGGTTTTTCTTTCCAATTGGTGTGGATTTTTGTTCCTCTTTTGTGGAAATGAATCTATTTACAAAATTACACTGGGCATCTCCTGGTGCCAGATCTTGTTTCTCTCCCAGCTGGATCTGGATTGAAAAGTACTATATCACATCAAAAATATATCTGATTATGGCTTTTGGATCTTTTTCCTTTCTTATCTCATTTCCCTGTCCTGAAGTATAAAAAAAATATGAAGATATCAATTACACTGAAAAATTCAATTTTTTTTTTCACTTCACTTTTACTGTATACATTGATGTATGTACAAATATTTAAATATGAATATACTGAATCTACATATGCATCTTTTGAGCAATCAACAGGGTTGTGCTGGCAAATGTATACATAGATAATACTGATTTTTAGAATTCAGAATAAAAATTCAGAATTCGCCCCAAAATCATTATTCAGAATAAAAAGTTGCTATATAGAATGATATAAGGAATCATAGAATACCTTGAGTTGGAATGGACCCAGAATTCAAACAAGTCCAACTCGACACAGGGCAGCCCAAAATTCTGAGAGCAGTGTCCAAATGCTTCTTGAATTCCAGCGGGCTTGTTCCCCGACCACTGCCCTGAGAAGCCTCTTTCAATGACCAATCTTCATGAAGAACCCTTTTGTAATATCTAACTTGACCCTCCCCTGACACAAATTTAAACTGTTCCCTTAGATCCTATCACTGTCACCAGAGATCTGAATCTATTGTTCTGCTCCTGTGAAAGACAAAACTTTTTCTTTTTGTCTCAAAGCTTGCTTTGTAAGGCCTTTCTGGTGATAATACTCTAAAGTGACAACTGCAAATTATCTAGGGGGACTAGTGGTGGGTGAAACTGTGCCACAGAACCTCTGCTCATGATTGTAAAGATAAGCAGAAGCGAGACAAGCAGTCTTTTTTTCATGGGTGCAGCTTGAAGGAGCTGACCACTGCAAAAGGCGATAATGCTTGTGCATGGCAACGAAGGCACCACTCCCTGCTGGCTTATCTGTTGGGCTTGTATGTCACTAAGAGAGAGAAAAGAAGAAAAAAACCCAGAGAAATGGAGGATAAAAGACCCTCACTAAACTAAGGACTTTGGAGAAGAAATCCCAAAGAAACCTTTGATGGAGAATTCCTTGAGGCGAAAACCTCTTTGGAAGAACCTCCTCCCTGCGCCTGCTTGCTGCTAAGTTTCCTGGCTTCCTTCCATCCCCCACGCTGACCAAATGAGTTCCTGAGAACAACACAGACCTGCTATGAACCTCACTGGACCCGTAGTGGTGACTGTGGATATGGAGAAGGGGAGTGTTAGAAAAGATAGGAAATAAAAGCAAGGAGTCTTTGTAGGAAGCAGGAGGACGATAGTCACCATGGGTCTAATGTGGTTTGTAGTTCAGTCACTGATGTTCAGTAGTGGTGGGTCATTGGGCATAGTAGTTTGGTTGACGATGCAGGTGGTGACTATGGAGACGACAGAGAGAATGGTGACAAAGGTGACAACAGCAATGCTTTCCAATGGCAGTACAAACTTATTTATAAGTCCGAAGTGGTCAAGTTAGCACCTTCTGAAGTGACAGCTTCTGGCTTTTGAATCTCAGCAGGTACTGCTTTCGTTCCCACCTTCCGGGCCTTGCCAGCATATGACAGGGAGTATGGAGGAGCACACTTATGTCTTGCCTTCACGAGATACAATGGTATCATCAGCCAATCTCCCATGCCAAGTTGGAGTTACTTGCACAGGCCAGGTCTTCCGCCAGTAAACATTCCGTTATGAAGATAGACAGTTCAAAGAAAATGCTTTAAAACTGTCCACAAAGTGATGCAAACTACCACATGGTGACAACCACCTCTCACCTCCTAGATAAGTCAGAGTCTTATTGCAAGAAATGTCTCAGAAAGTGAGTACTGAGTCAAAACAGAAAAGAAGGGTTCAGACACCTGGTCATCAAAATCAGGCTTCCAGGAGTTTCTGAGCCCATGATTCGTGTTAAAGATATAGGCACAGGAGGCATTAAACATCTTTACTTTGTCTATGTCCCTATTTTTGAGGTGATCATTCTCATCAAATAATGGTCCAATATTATCTCTGGTCATACTTTTACTTTAAAAAAAGCTTTTTTTCTTGATCCTAACAGCATTGACTAGCTTCAAGCCTATCTGAGCTTTGGCACATGAAATTTTTCCATACAAGTATGAACAATATCTTTCTAGCCCTCCCATGTAACACAACCTCACTTGCTGTGGCCGTATGCTTTCTATTACAGCTTAAACTCTGGAAGATGTCTGATCAACCAAGCCATTATTCTGCCCCAACTACATGCCTGTTCCTCTGCAATTAGGATGTGGTGTGACCTTTTAGTAGTAGTGGCAGAAATCACAGTAATGAGACTACCACAGAAGTGAGGAAACTACTAAGCTGATTCCAATATTTCTCTAGCAAAATGGTGTGATTTGGTGAAGACATAGTCTTTATCTAATTTTGATATGGTATTCTATTAGAAGTTTGCAGAAAAACTTTTCCTTATCCCAAGTTAACTTTGATATTTCAAATACAGTTATTGCTTTCAAAATAAAAGCCATTACTTTTAGAAGTTTTCTTTCAAATATTGCACAGGGATATGAGAACAACTAACAGCATAGGACTTACAGTATCCATCTTCACACATTTGGTGACATAGTTCCAATCTACAGTTTCTTTTGTGTGGGCTACTTGTAGAAATTAAAATTAAAAAATTTCACCCCAAATGGAAAATATTTCTTAACATTTCATTGACTACATAGAAAAGCACTGAAATTAAAACAGATTATATACTGATTTTTCATATACAGATTTTATACTGAAAAACAAGTTTCATGAAGAAATCCTTGCAAATTCTACTAAAACTTCACAATGTACATATTATAAAAGTACACCATACGGAAGCAAACAAAAAGAGGAATAATGCATCACAGAGCCTTTCCAATCAAAAATCGCACCATAAGTCATCAATCTCAAATTGTTTGAAATAAATTACATTCCAGTTGAATGCATTCTGACATGAACTCTTAGAAGCTAAGCTTGTATCATAAATATAAACAGATAAATTATCATATTTTTTAAAAATTCTGATTACTTTATTCTTTTGCTTTAATCAAATTTACATACAGCAGAAAGTATCAAAACAATTAAATTAATTTTAAGGTGGTTTGACATTTTCTTGTATCTTTCCATAAATTTATCAACCCTCAAAATGAAATTCAAGGATTATTAGAAAAGGTTAGCCAGAAATATTTTAACCCACTCTAGCTGATATGAAGCAACAAAGATATAAGTAATATTTAAAAAGAGTATCTATCACTTCATTTAAAATTCAAATAAACCTTTTTATTAATACTCATGACCATGACTGAAGTCCAAATTCAAAAAAATGCTGATAAAGATACAATGAAACTCAAATATCAGTTAACAGCAAGAAGGCAAGTATAGTGCTGATACTAACATGACAGATTCCCAGAAGGGAAAGTGCAAGCCTATAGATAGGAATTACATTCCTTTTGCATTAGGAAATAACACACAAACAGGATAGACTGTACTCCACAGTGTCTGACAATCACAGTGAAGAGGGCCTTAGAGTCTTACTTTATCCACATACAAAACTGAATGTAGTTTTCCTGTGTTGACTCCATGTATGAATGGATCTTACTCATTTGAATACTGAGACACATTTAGGAGATTTCTGAGACTTTCACTATTCATTAAATAGATATGAGATCTAGCTGCACTTTAGCAACAACTCAAGTAAAAACCAAACCAAACCAACCAACCAATCAACCAAAGCCAGAACCTTGTGGAAAAGACTGATTAGATAGTGTATATATGGTTACGTCTGCATGATTCCTCAACCACTGCAGCAAATCTTAGATTGAAAAGACTTTTTGTAAAATCAATATCTTATCATGTTTCACAAATCAGCCCTTTCCTACAAAAATAAACAAAAAGATTTCTGTGAAAAAGTTGTTTATCATCCTGAGCATAATTCTGCTATTGCTGGCAACCATGGAATTCAGTTATTCCTATGCACAATAAGAGAAGCAGAGATATTATAAAGTAAACAAAAAAAAAGTTTCACATGATACATTCCAGAAAATATTCTGAAAGATTGATTCAAGCTAAGAGGTGATGCTGAAGCTAAAAATATATCTCATGGCTTAAAATAACAATAAGATTTGATCTTCTGAAGAGAACGCACAGAATATCTACCTATACCCTTTTCACAGTGTGAAAGAAACTTTAAAATCCAAGCATATATAGACTTCACTAATTATACTGTTTGGTCAATTTAAATACTTGCTGACATATATTCTAGGAATTATAGATTCTAATTTGTGTCAGCTGTATAAATACCCAGGCAATATGAGGTTAAAAAGAAAAAAAAAAAAGAAAAAAAGGCAACACTTTTTTACATGGTGTTTCCTCAAATTCGATATGCCATCTGAAGAAATCATTCAAGGGAAAAAAAAGCACTCATTAATATAATCAACCTGCTTAGAAAGAAATCTTACTAGCTCCGATATTCAATGGACACCATTTTTCAAATGAATTCATCTGGAAAAAATCATATGAATTAGATTCATGCTAATAGAATTCAGTTATTAAATTCTGCTATTCAGTATACTCTAAGGCTAAAATATAACAACTTTCTACATTGACTATGTAAGAATGAAAATACTGCAGACCAGTATCCAAAGTTAAAATTAATCATGTATTTCCAGCTTAAAAAGTCAAATTAGCATTTTAACTGTAATGGTGTCATGGTTTTATGATTTTTTGGTTTTCAGTATTCCGCATCATAACATCATGTAGTGCAATGGGAGTTAAAGTGTTAATGCTTCAATTCCAGGCACCTATCCCTATACATTTACAGAAGTCATGGGATCTGGCCCTTCTGGGTGGGGTGGTCTCTTACTGCTTTGCAGTGGGTGCTGGAGGGTGCTTTCCTAGCCGTTCCAAGCTTTTCAGGTTTGAATTGGTCTCAGGAACTCTCTCTCTCCTATCTTATTTGATTTATTAGTCTCAATTTCAATTAGATTGTGTTATATTGTGTTATCTTGCATTCCAATATCATAGTTAGTAAAATAAGTTTTCCTCCATAGATCGTTGCCGCTGGTTTTTTTCTTCTTCCTTGAGCCCATCTCCCATCTCACTATCCCTTTTCCTTTTCCCTTCCCATTCTGTGGGGCTGGGGAGGCCCAGGGGCCTACTGCCCCCCTGCCACAGGCATAGATTGATCTAGTTAGCTAGATGACAAATGGTAATTTCATTTGTTTTCTATTGAACATGAGTTTATAGTCTTTATCATAACGTACAATGCAGTCGAAGCAAACTTTGTTTATTTCAGTGGTTCTTGGAGGGAAAATGTGATCAAAACATCCATATCTGAAAAATATTTTAGGTTCAGTGATAATTACTCATACAACTGGCAGAGTGTTTCTTCAGGGGAATTGCATTGTTAAAACTCCAACAGAGCAAAACTCCAGACATTGAAAATGTACTTGTGTGTCATATCACTGAAAAACATTTGTGTACAAATGTCAAAGCTTCAGAAAAATATATGAATTTTCTATCTTCTACTCAGAATAAAATTATTGACTCATTCCCAGTTTTTAAATTCTCTTTCTGTGATGAAATCAGAGGAACAGAAGCACTTAACAGTTTTAAATACAAGACAGCTACATTTCAAAGTGATGACTGTGTGCAGGTTATTACACGAGGATGTGGAAGGTGTAATTCAAATTTACATAGGAGTGGTAAACATACCTCCTTCTGAACTGGATTCTTCATTGAAAAGGTGTTCTTTCTGCTTGTTTGATTGGTTGTCTGTTGGTGGTGATGTTTTCCGTTATTTATTATTTCTTACTTCCAAGGAAATGGATTTTCTCGTGTCTTACTTTTTACCTGAAATTAAGCCTCATATAACAAAGATCTAAAAAAAGTAATTACAAAATGAACACAATATCTTTAACCTGTCTCCTGGCTTCTTTTCACAACCAGTAACTCAAATGTGTAGTAAATGACAGTATCCTGAAAACACACCAAGAAATATTTGTCTGACATAATTTGAGACAGTTATGTTGCATACAGTTACTGCTATGTCTTAACAACTGAAAGGTGATATTAAAATAGTGTTCAACAAGAGGCTGGGTGAAAAAAGAGATTTTCTTCTATGTAAAAAAATTGCCCACAAATGTTTATTTATTTATTTATTGTTGATTAAAAGGTATCAAACAGCAGAATAATTGGCTATGTTGAAGGTCTCACTTCTTTTCATGGTTTACTGAGTTCTGTTTCACAAGATGACAAGGCTACTCCACGGTTAGGAGTATATTTGATAATGCATTTGATAACATATAGAAATACTTGATAATTTGAGAATTTTTCTTTGAAGCTGTCACATAACTTCAAAGAAAAAAAAATCCTAATGTAGGAAAAAAAGGAAAATAGTTTATTGAGACAGACTGAGAATGTGGAAAAGAAGGCTCCGTTGCCACTTACTTCAGTAATGGTGAAAAAAATGGCAATATGAGAGAGGTATTAATTTAAGACACTTTTTATATAACACAATGCTGAAGACTTCTGAGAGGAGATCTCCCATATGAGGGGAAGGACCAGCATGACATGCAAATTGATTTCATCTGGCTAGTGGGTGAAAAGAATGGAGTCCTGAAAGCACCATCCCTCTCCTACTGCCTAAGTAGGAGAAGCACATTTTGAGAAACACTGGGTTTTTCTAATAGTGTTGGAGAAAATGAAAATATAGCGAAGGGCAGAACTTCATTCTGATCTTTCTTGTTGTCACACATATTGTAAATGAGTATAGAGATCTGATCTAACAAGCGATCATTTGCCTCATGTTGTTTCATTTCATGATGACAACATTAAATTTTTCCAACAAACTTACAAAATAAGCTTACAGGCATTCTCCCATCTAGCTTATCGAAATAAATACCTGTTTCATTGGTGAGAATGAGAGAAATTTCTAATTATATTTACTAAGTGTAATGTTAGACTCTAGTGCTGGAAATGGGAAAACCAAAGCACTCATTGACATGGCTATGATTCAGTCATACAGTGAAGATAGATCAGTGACCATCTGCTCTAAACTGTGTCTATGAAATGTAAAGATGCTTTAGATTGTTCTAGCATTACTCTAGCAGCAGAACATGCAAACTGATAAATCTATTGCAGGGTTCTCGTGTTTAGTTCAGTGTATCTTAACAGCAGATGTGAAAGTAATTCATACAATGAGATTTAGATTGCTGGTTGCATCCACAGTATCTAATTTCTCAGATCATAAAGCTTTATCTTTAAAGATTGTATACTGCAATATCCAAGCATATAATTGCTGATAGCATTAAAGAAATAAAATGTTGCAAGGTGCAAATATTGCTATTACTATCACTGTCACTGTAACATCTAAATTGCTAATGTCCAAAGAATGTGTGAAATGAAGTAGTTTTAAACTTGTTTTCTTATCCTATGATTTTTCTGTCATACCACTGATGGTGAAAAAAATTCATTGAAGAAAGAGCTTTCAAACTCCAAGTACCTGAGGGAAAGTTCTGATTAATTCTACCATTTAAACTGAGGTTAATTAATTGTGAAGAAGATTAATTGCTCTCTCCTCCTTTCTTTCTTTGAAAATATTTTTTGTGATGAGATTATAACACCAATTAATCCATTTCAGAGACTTATAGAAATATTGGAGGTAAAAGATGACATAAAGAATACAATTTTGAATTAAAAAAAATAATAATAATTAAAAAAAAAAAAAAAGAAAAAAAGAACAGAACTAAATTAAAGGCAAATTCCCCTTTACAATGACCAGTTGAGGGATCCAGTACTTTAATATCAGAAGTGTGCAAGGAAGCAATACTAATCCAATGGCTAAAATAATGCCTATATGACTCATTTTAAAATGAGTTGAAGGTACTGGGCATTTTAGGGGACATTCATTTATTTAACTGGGGGCCACTTTCCTGGACCTAGATAACTGAGATAGGGATGCATTTCTTCTTTTTAGTTTTTGTTTTGTTTTGTTTTTTTGTTTGTTTTGTTTTGTTTTTCCTTTCCCCTCCCCTTAACAGAAAACCTATTTGAAAGCTATATAGTCTGGCAGTCTTATGGCTAATAAAAATGAAGAATTGCACCAGTAATACTATTGTTACATAGTAGAAATTTCTTGAAGTAATGTATTTGATGGCAAGCAGACAAACAGAATTGCCTTGAACAGATAAAGAGAGATATATCAAAGCTAGAATGACCAAAAACAATTTCTTCTTACCTTAACTAGAGTTGGAACCTGACCATCTTTATCTCCTACCATTAAAATACAATGATGTCTGGGAAAAGTGATGCAATTCTATGCACATGAATACTTAGAACAATAAAAATTGTCATTTTTTCCTATAGCTGTTAGAAAACCTGTTGGTTTTTTTTCTGTTTATTGATGTTACATTTTGAAAACCCTCCCTTCTTAGAAGCTGTGGGAGAAGGAAAACAAACAAAACAAAACAAACAACTTTTGGAAAGAAAATCTGAAAATTAATGTCAAGTCGATTTTGAAATTTTCTTTTTTTCTTTTTGTACTTTATTTAATGTCATAAATAATGGTCAAGAATCACTTTAATACAATTAACAGTTTCCTGTATAATTAAACGGTACTAAGTAATCTGTTATTTTCAAACTCCTATGATTACTCCTACTTGTTACTATTTGTACCAGCTTATCTGGGAAGGAAACAGACCCTTCAAGCTTTGGAACATAATGAATATTTTAATTAACTTCAAATCACATTTATAGTTTTTTATAGTTTAAAATACATAATTCTATTTACTATTTAGAATGTAATCATGGATACATCCACATTACTATTTTCTCATTAATGTTGAATAAATAAAAATGAAAAACACTGTATGAGAAAAAACATCCAGAAAAAAAAAGTCAGAAATTTATATTGAAAAAACTCAAAAATATTGCGGATTTTTAAAAATGTTTAGTTAATTAGAAACAGCATAATTAGAACTGATGATGACAATTTAAATTTTTTGAACAGTTCATTAATATGTTAGGAATTTTATTTTCACAGTTTCTGTGCAGCTGAGAAGAGGAGTGTTGGGGCCCAGTGAGGGCTAATGGTTCCCCAGGAAACAGACACAGGGAATCATGGGGGCCTTCAAGGTAGGGCACGTACACCTCCAGAGAGCAGTTCTAAATGGGAACAGCTGCTGCCGTATATAGGGCACCTTTCTGGATGTAGGCTACACTGTGACTTTCACTCTGGAGACCTACTTGTTGGTGTAGGGTAGCATTGCAAGGAGCTGGACATGAGCCATACTGTGACCTTGATGAGTCAAGGAAGGACTGAAGGGATTCTGGGTTGTTAAGCTGCTTGAGTCTACAGTCAGCCTCGTTTTCTTGCAGCCACATATTTCCAATTCTGTAAATTGTCTCCTAAAATTCTCTGGTTACTGATCATGTGTTTGAGCACATACAAAAAAAGAAATGTTTGACAGAATATATTGCCAGATTTCTCTAGAATGTATCTTTTATATTGTCTGTGGGACAGGAAACTGTAATATTTTTTTTCCAAACCGATGTGAGGAATTTACACCAAAAAAAATCTAACATCTTTCTCTTCAACTACCAAAAAAATACTGCATATATGACATGAGAATCTAGAGGGCTGCTAGAAATATATTATTTCACACAAACCATGCAAATGCCCTGATGGCAGTGTAGTCTGCTCTGTGATTGGGACAAAGTGTCAACTGGGTAATGATATTTTACGTAGTTGTATGTGTGCAAATGCTATAACAATTTGCATCCTGTCCATGATAATGTGTAGACTCGTGCTAAATCATACTGAATTAATTACTAGATGGTATTTTACATCCCTTATTCTAAATGATATATCTTAGAGAATGCTGTACTTGAAAGCTCATGTGATTCCTCTATAATATTAAACTGTTACTATTCTATTTGCTTATACAGCACTTTTTGATTCACTGGCATAAAAATGCAAGATATTATGAGATGTCTAGACAGCTTCTTTCCTGGTAAGTGTAATATCGTTTAAGCAATTGAGAATTCCCAGCAGAAACTTAATGGTGAAACTGAAAGACTCACAAGGAAGATGTATTCAGATGAGTGACAAAAAAAAGAGGAGGTTGGCTTCAGAATCCATTCACACTTTTCTATTAGATTGTGTCTCATCTATAACATCTTTAAAAGTGTCAGTAAAACCATAATCAGATTGCTGCATAATCTTGGAAAAGCAAGACAGCTTTCCCTATATCACACTTTGTCTGATGTATAGTTCACAGAGTGAAAGTACATAGCACAGAGTCAAGTGTGATAATGAAGAAAGCAGAAGACCATCTCCAACCACAAAACAGAAAAAAAAATGCAGAAGACCTTTCTATTAATAATCTTCACGGTTAAATACATATTCTTAAATGCAGTCAATGCAGAAAGTAGAATTTGTCCTTGAAGCATGCAAGGCTGAGAGGTCATATCCACATTACGTGGCATGAACCTTCCTTTTAGCAAATTGTTGCATTCGCTATTCACCAAAGAATCCCACATCTGGTGATGCTTTAAGCATTTTTAAGACATCAGCGTCATCTTCTGTGCTTTTTATTCCAAAATAATGAATGTGTTGCTGTGTGAAATTTCTTATAGAATGAAAGTAAGAGTATAAATAAAATACTGTGCAGTTCTTGTCAGCTCATAAGGAAGCTTTACGATAAAATGCTTTATGAGACAGTGGTAGGTGACTGTACAGGAAAGAACAAAATAAAGACAATGCAAATTTTTTATTCCATCTAATCTGAGGGTTCTCTTGAACAAAGAACTCCAAAGCAAAACCAGCCAAAGGAGTACTACAAAGATGATGAAGGGTGTAGAGTGCAAGATCACAAGGATCACTGAGGCCCCTGAATTTGTTCAGCCTAGAGCAGAGGAGGCTGAGGGAAGGCCTTATGGTGGCCTGCAGCTCCTTCTAAGGGAGTGAAGGGGCACCACTAATTTCTGCTCTCAGAACCCAAGGAAACAGTATGGATCTGTGTCAGGGAAAGATCAGGTTAGATGTTAAGAAAAAGTTCTTTACCAAGAGGGTGGTCTGGCACTGGAATGGGCTCTCCAGGGCAGTGATCATGGCACCAAGCCTGCTGGAATAGAAGAAGCACTTGGACAATGATCTCAAAAATATGGTTTGAATTTTGGGTAGTCCTGTGTGGAGCTGGGAGTTGGATTTGATGGTCCTTGTGAGTTCTTTCCTGTTCAGTATATTTTTAAAAGTAAAGATATTACTCCTGCCAATTCTGAGAATGCTTTTGAGACGTTTCTAAGTATCTTGATGTAATCAGCAGTGCATGCAAAATAAAAGAGGCTTAATAAGAAAATTTTGTACTGTAATATTTAACAACTCGTGTTACCCTACTAATTATTATTTAGAAGATGTAGATGATGTATATGTAATAGCTGTTTTCCTTTGATACTATCTACCTGTTAAGGGGACAGTTAATGAGCAGCTTTTGGCATTCCATGAATTATTGTTGAGAAGGAATGAGAAGTGAGTTTCTAAGAAAACTGGCATTCTATTTGCACTGCATACAGGTACAGCTCATATGAAATGACACGGAATATTAAGTTAATTCATAGAACTCTTGTTTTGTTGGGTAATGTTTCTGACATTCTCATTGTGCTATTGTACCAATGTCTGAACATATCAAAATTGTTTGTATTGGAAAATAAAATTGGCAACTTTTTGACAGTTAGCTCTTTTTTCCTTCACTAACATTCTGAAACCCCGTATTTGTTTATCATTTAATTTTCTCTCAAACATATATTGCAGTTGATTGTATCAACATCCTCACCACAGCTGGCCCTCAGTTCTTAGCACCACTTTTCTCTCTAATGGCATTTTGAACATTTTATCCTCTCTTTTTCTTCACTGCAAAGTAAATAAAAATCTCTGGGAGATGCAGTGACAGCTTTGAATAATATTGAATTCTTATGCAGTTCTTCAGATATTATGTATATCTCTTCTATGTCTCATAAGGATACAAATATTCTTCGGGCTATATCTGATTTTCATTGAATAGAAGGCAAACTAAAATATGTTCATGAACAAGACACAAATTATACTTAAAAGTAATTAGACGATGTACCTCCTAAGCCTAAACTTTGTTACTCATGCTTGATTACAGGCAGATTTACTCTTTTTTTTCTACTGTCAAGACAGTTGTGCGTTTTCACATAATAAACTTCAGCAACAGCCTTTTCCAGGATAGTAAGAAGTGTTCTGAATAATAGTGGGTAATAAAATAATATGCAAATTATATGCATAGTATAGTTCATTTCATTCTGGACATCAATACCATATATCCATCACCAAGCCAGAGTTGTTTTTTAGAATCATGTTTGGCTCCAAGCTAATATCACTGATGATTTTATCTCAGGAATCCCAATCATAGACTTCTACAAAGTTTGCAAAGATATACAATGTTGTTTTATAATACAGGTGCATCAAAACCATTCTGCAGTGCATGCATGGAGTTGGACAGAAAGAAAAATGCTAGGATAAAGAAAGGAGAAAAAAGTAAAAGTAATCTAATGCTGAATTATTGAGTTTAAGGACTCTGCCAGAAATCACATTAGATCAAAGAGGTAAAAGAGGAAAGGTAAAAGGTTCTCCATAACTAGTGAAAGGAAAATAATGTGGAAGATATAACCTGCAGGGAATTCTTGTATGTGTTCAAAAAACAGATTGAAACATCCTTCAGCACAGTATTTTATTTTATTTTTTTAATTTTTTTAAGAATATAATCTGAGACATAGGGTACTTGGAAAGAAACTATGACTTAGCAGTTTTGATAAACATTGATTAGATAATTCTTGTAATTTCTTTTCGTGAAGGCCTGGAAGAAAAGAAAAATTAAAAAAAAAAAAAAAAAAAGAAGAAAAAAAAAAGAAAAACATTAAAAGATGATTTTAACTAAGGAAAATTAGATAACATAATGACTACTACCAGTAGTACTAATACATCAAAATGCTACCATCTTCATGAGATCACTTTGTTTGTTGGTTAGGGCTGAAAAAATAGCAGTGGTGCAAGTCAAATAACACTAAAAATAACTACTACTACACTCTCCAGCGTCTATGTTTAATTGTACCTCACTACCTCAAAAAGGAACAATATAAGGGAAATAATGGTTTAGAAAGCATGAAGACAAAAATGAAACTTCTTTGCCAAGGTGCAGGCTACAGCTCTGTCTGTAAACAAAACATACCTTATCAAGGATAACACATTTGAACTGTTATTGTGAGAAAACAAAATAATTGAATATACAAAGGTAAAACTGATAATGAAGTTGCATACTACCATACCCTTTGTGTACTAAAACAAGTATAGGTTTGAGCTGGACAAGAATTTTGAAGTGGCAGTTTATTATGACATTCATAGAAATTAAGTTTCAAAGTGGTCCAATTGTATTTCTCTCTTAGTTTTCTGATCAACACTTCAAAATATTTTTTGAGATATGATATTCAATTTAAGGGCAGTGTCTTCTGTAATAACTGTAACACCAGAGAGAATAGTTTGGGGTTGATTTTTTTTTGAGAAATATCTGGCAAAAAGGATTTTTATATGTATCTGTTTATGTTGGGAAGAGAGATGCAGAGATAGACGTACATACTGATTTCATCATATGGTTTTCTAATAAATTTCTCTATTTTAAATACTTTTTCATATGATCTATATATGATCTAAAAGATTTTGTATTAAATGTCATCTACAGCTTATATCCGAATTTCTTTTGGCCTGAAAATAGAAGGAAACTCACAAGCCAAAAGAAGAAAGTAGTATTTTGTCACTCCTGTCAGTAAAGAAAGCGGTAAAAAATAAAAAAAAAACAAACAAACAAAACTTAGGTTATTTTACTCATGGGAATTTGAATCCTTTTTGCATCGAAATAAACTGAGAATAAACAAGTATCTCAAAATTAACTTTATGTAAAATGAGACTGGATTAGATAGAACTTTAAATAACAGCCAGACACATGAAGGCACAGAATGAAATCTCAGAATTGTAGAATGATAGTCTTCTTTGTAATATAGAATAAGTTATAAGAAGAGTTATAAATCTTACAGACGGAGAAGAAAACATATCTATGTATCCTACTTTGAGAATACAAACCCTCAGAAACTTATCTGCAAAAATGGGAACAATCGCTCTATAGGATGCCAGGAATTTATTAATCCATTTAAAGTTTTAAGTGTACAACAGCTAAAATGGTTAGTCCAGTTAAAATATTATTAACATTATAAAATTATAAAATAACTGAAAGATATTTTTTTTTCTTTTAATTTAGAAGCTTAAAAACTAATAAAGAAGGGTAGAGTAGGGTAAAGTATAGTGGGATAGGGCAGGGTAAGGAGAGGAAGGGAAGGCAGGGCAAGGCAAGGCAAGGCAAGGCAACCTGAAGCTTTTTAGAAACAGTGCAAAGCCTGTGGTCTGTTACTAGTAATGGCAGGGCTGTATGTACTGGAATGTAGGCTAAAACACTTGAGTACAACAGTAATTCAATAATAAAAGGAAAACTTTTTTTTCTGCTTTCAGAAGAGAGCAGAATCATCACTGTATTTTGCAGAAAATTTGTCACATATGGTGTGCTTTGGCACAATCTTAGAAAACCCTGTAGACTGAAATCTATCTGGGGAGTTAGGCAGAGGAACAAACAGTTCCTAAATCCTGTCTGGACTTAATGTGAGCTATATGCTGAGCCATCCAGCTCTGTCAAGATTCAATGTCAGTTGTCAGAAATCTTTAAAGTAGAAAGTAAAGTTACGGACTGTAGGTTCCCCTCAAGAGGAGAGAAACTCCTTGAAGCAGCCAGCAATCTCTCAATTTCCATTTTGGATACACTTCAAAATATTGCACAGTCCCCACTGTAAGTCTACCTTAAATGAGATAAGAGAAGTATAGAAAAGTAATGAAGGAAAGAAATACAAATGAACACCTGAAATCAAAAATAAAAAATACAGATAATATGTTTCATTTTTTCATTTGAAATGGAAGTCCACTGAAGTCACACACATAGTTCTCACATCACATTTATACATATATTTTAGCAATTTTTATCTTGTACTCTTGACTGTTTGTTTTCAGGGAATTTTTAATGTACAGAAATGTTATGGAGTGCATTTACATCCAGTGATGTAAATGTCTCTGATCTAGGTCCTCAGGTTTCTCACTTCTCTGTTTCTAAATTTTCTAATCCTAATTATATTTTATTTTATTTTAAAAAGGGAAGTATGGAAGAAAATTACTTTTAAAAGCTACAGAATTCTTTTGAGAGCTCTGGCAAAAATACTAGTATGACTGTGTAAAAAAGATTAGAAAATACAGCTTTAGCAGTTCTCTTGATTGTAAAATTCACCAATGATATTGCTAAGAGGTCCATTCAGTTCTGAATGCTGATAGAAAAAGGAAAGTAAATTTAATTATAAAGGCGCTGAAGTAACAGGCTTTTCCTGAGACAACTATAGATGCATTATGAGAACCATGAGGACTTAAATATTCCACTGATACAGTGAAAGAAACAAATTTTAAGATGTCAATAGAGTCTACGCTTCTGCCAGCAACTGATGCAAGAAATACTTCCGATTATGATGGCAATTATTAAAATTATTATGGCCCATTACAATAAATAAATAAATAAATATACAGCAATAGTAATTATTACAAGAAATTAAAAAGTTCTCAAGAAATTAGCAGAGATAAAAATAGATTGCAAATAAAATACTTTAGAGAGAAAAAAGGACGATAGCATTAACATGGTGACCAATTGACCAATTGAGCAGTAGACTATTGTACATCAAGGAATTATTGATCCACATAATAGTTAACCTGAGGAGGCTCAAAAAGGCCTTTAGGCTGTGCTGCCCTGCTAGCTACAGGCTAACCTCAGCTGTCTCCTTGTAGCAGAGGAGCAGCAGGCAGCTCGTGATTTGTGCCAATGATTACACTAAGTGTGTGTCCTTATCTTTACTATGAAACGCGATGAGAAACTTACTCATGAACATCTGGACAAGAGAGTAATCATGAAAGAGTGTTTTCTTGTAAGAAAGTCTTATAATAGAGACAGAGTCTGCATGGTATGTTACATGTGGATTAGAGGGTCATTTGATGCTGCATAAATCCAGGTTGCCATCATCTAGAGATGAACCATACTCTTCTTAATTTCCTCACAGTATCAGCTCTGACAAATAACATTTTAAATGATCTTTTCCAGACTGAGTGCTTTTCTTACTGGGATCATCACAGACAAGCTCTTTCTCCTGCCAAACATTTGAGGAAGCAGTTTTTAATAGATTCTTAGGCCTTTCTCTATATTCTGTTTTTTTTTCACTTCTACTCTCCTTTTCAAAATTAAGTATGAAGGAGCAAGAAGATAAAATCAGGCTTGTTATAGATGACCCTAAGGACAGCATGCCAGAGCTAGAGGTGAGACCAATATGCCAGCTGAAGAGCATCTATGCCAATGCACACAGCACGTGTAACAAGTAGGAAGAGCTAGAAGCCACAGTAAAGCAGGAAAATTATGATTTAATCACCATCACCAAAATACAGTGGGGTCACTCTCATGACTGGAGTGCTGTAATGGAGAGCTATAAGCTCTTTAGATGGGATAGGCAAGGAAGGAGGGGCAGTGACTCTCTATGTTAGGGAGTGTTTTGATGTTGCAGAGATCAGTGCTCGGAATGATAAGTTTAAGTCCTTATGAGTAATGATAAGATGAAAGCCAACAGGGCTGACGCCCTAGTAGGAGTCTGTTACAGACCACCAATGAGAATGAAGAGAAAGATGAAGCGTTTTATAAGTAGCTAGCAGAAGTCACACAATCACTAGCTCTTGTTCGCATGTGGGACTTCAACTTATCCAACAGTTGCTGAAAATACAGTACAGCAGACTGGAAACAACAATACAGCAGACTGGAAGCACTAGGAGTGTCCTGGAATGGTTGGAATATAAGTGCCTGAAACAGCTGGTTAAGGGATCCTACCAGGGAAATGTCCTGCTAGACCTGCTGTTTACCTGTGGGAGATATAGTGGTCAGAAGCTGTCTTGAGCATAGTTACAATGAAATGATAGGGTTCTTCTTTCTTGTTGAAGTCGAAAGAACAGTCAAGAAAACTGCTGCCTAAGAACTTTGAAGGGCAAAATTTGAACTATTTAAGATACTGGTAGGGAATCTTGAATAGTAAGGTTGTCCAGAAGGGGTGAACGTTCCTCAAGAAGGAGTCTTAAATGCATAGGAATAGACTGTCCCTATGTGCCATAAGATGAGCTGGCTGGGAAGAAGACCAATGTGACTGAATAGGGAACTTTTGCTTAGACTCTGGGAAAAAAAGTCAGGGAAAAAAAAAAAAAAAATCAGCTCTGGAAGAAAGGACAGGCAACTTGAGGAGGACCAAAGTGAATCTCCATCTTTTATAGAGTATGGAGGAGGACATTACCATCGAGGATGAGAAAAATGCTAAGGTTCTCATATCTTCTTTACTTCAGTCTTTAAGAGTCAGACTAGTTACGGGACAAGTATTGCTTAGTCTGGGGAAGTGGAGGTTCAGGGAGTGCTATCATGCTCTACAGCTCTCTGAAATAAGGTTGCAGTGAAGTGGATGTTGGTCTCTTCTCCCATGTAACTAGTGACAGAATGAGAGGGAATGATCTTCAGTTGTGCTAGGGGAAGATTTCTTGGAAGTGCAGTTAATTGAACTATATGAAAAAGCCAATGGATTATTATTACTATCATCAACCTTTTCCTAGTTCACTGATGATGTACATTTTTCTCTAGCAGATATATTACATTACATTACCAGCCCTGCCAAAAAGAACTTGGGGGTACTGGAGGATGACAAGCTGGATGTGAGCCAGAAATGTGCCCTTGTAGCCCAGAAAGTCAGCCATATCCTGGGATGCAACAAAAGAAGTATGGCCAGCAGGCTGAGAGAGGTGATCATTTGTATTTCTCTCCTTCGTTACTTTTCTATACTTCTCTACCTACAGTAGGGATTGTGCAAGATTTTAAATTGTATCGAAAATTGAAATTGAGAGATTCTGTGCAGGTGAGATCTCATCCAGAGTATTGCATTTAGACGTGGAGTCCTCAGTACAGAAGAGACAGGGACTTGTTAGAGCATATCCAGAGAAGGGCCACAAAAATGACCCAAGGGAAGAACATCTCCCCTGAAAAGACAGGCTGAGAGAGCTGCGTCTGAGCTGGGTATGTTTAGCCTGGAGAAGAGAAGGTTCCAAAAGCGGCCTTTCAGTATCTAAAGGGGAGCTATAAGAAAAAAGGGGACAGACTTTTTAGCAGGTTCTGTTGTGATAAGACAAGGGGAAATGGTTTCAAAATAAAGAGAGGAAGTTTAGATTGGGTAAGAGGAAGAAATCTTTAACAATAAGTGTAGTGAAGCACTGAAACATGTTGCCCAGAGAGATGGTGGAAGCCCTGTTCTTGGAGACTTCCAAGGTCAGGATGGATGTGGCTCTGAGTAACCTGATCTAGCTCCACATGTCCGTTCCAACTCAAAAGATGCTATGATTCTATGATTAGAGTCTTGGATTTTATGTATCAAAGTGATAATAATTTTGTAATGCTTGCCATAAATATGTGTGAAGTTCTTCTTATGCAGTGGGGGAAATGCACTTGGATTGGTGAAGCATTAGTCACAGGGATTTAAAATGATATCCATACAGAACACCTAAGAGAACATTTTGGCATGCTTAATAGCAATGTGCAGCAAAAATTTTACCTTGCACATTTCTAAAATTTGTGATTTGTAGGTGCAATTCAAA
Source organism: Meleagris gallopavo (assembly GCF_905368555.1). Lineage (NCBI taxonomy): Eukaryota > Metazoa > Chordata > Aves > Galliformes > Phasianidae > Meleagris > Meleagris gallopavo. Next base: position 77,852,755 of record NC_139406.1, on the reverse strand, counting down.
TCTAACACCCATGAAATACAGTTGGATCTAGCAAATCTAAAGCTTTCTCTATTATACTTAATTTTTTTGTTATTTGTTGATGCAATCCAAGTAAATTCTTGTGAATATTAACATCAGTAATATCACCCAGCCTTCAAAACCATTTCTGCAATGAAGAAATTGACTAATTTTATTCAAGTTTATTTGACCGAAGCCAAATATGATCCCCACAGGAGTATGACAGTTTGGTGCTATCCACCCTCCCCAAATCTCCACATGAATATATTACATACATAACAGAATAAATGAAATAGAGCAAAATACAACAAAAAGAACATTTCTCCTGAAGTTAGCACAACAGATTTCTTAAAAACACTCAATTTGCACAGGAATTTGTTTGAATGTGTATCCTTTAAGGACCTTCCTACAATATAACTGTAGCCTTGTATTTAAAAACACCATTTTGAGTGCAAAGTTTTTGACAGTTAAAATCAAGAAAACTCGGACTGAAACAAGAAAATACAATCACATTAAAGATTTTCTATCCAAATTGTAGTCATTTTATAAATTATAAAATCTCTTCCACTTGCTATGCATAACTGTACGAGTACTCAGTAACATCAAGCTATATAAACCTGTAATATTTACTAAGAATTTTTCAATCTGTGTCATTTTGAAAGCCCTCTTAGTCATGAGCAGTACCTATTGGAAGAATACATGTATACATTTGACGCAGATTAAGTCTGCATCTCAGGTCTTCTCTATAAATAAATAGTTCTTTAGTAAATAAGGAAAATCTGAAAGAGAAAATTTACCTGAAATGTAAGTAGATAAGGAAATCAACTTGTAATTCTACAATAACGTAATAAAAATTAAGAGAAAGTGTTTTGTATATTAAAATTAGAAGTATAAAATCAGTGTTAGACAAAAATATGTACATAGGTCAACTATATGTACCTAATGCATATTATTATAAGAGTGAAAAAAACTTGAATTTTGGACAGACTGCAAATGCAACAGTGTAATCCTTATAATTTAAGTGAAGGAAGATAGAAACATACTGACATGCAATAAAAATACATGAGCCTCAGGATACATACATAAAAACAGTTCAAAGGGAACAGAAAATGCATTGATTAGAACATTCCTATATCATAAATCCAAAGCATTTGAGGATACTTCAAACACAGATTCATGTTTAAGAAATAAACTTGTAGGTAAAAGTTAGGCTTCATGTGCAATTCCATTCCTTATATAAAGAAATAAAAAGTCTGCAATGAGGCCTAAAATAATATTAAAATAGTATTACATAAATAATGAGCATCTTTGAAAAATTAAGTGGAAAATCTTACTTAATTAT